>NW_025110433.1:529647-556212 GCF_011392965.1 Frieseomelitta varia | reverse complement strand
CTAAAATCGTCGAAGTTTATCAAGTTTCTAGAATTTCCAGGATTCTGCAGAACTCGATGAATTTGTTCACAATATTAGCATCTCTAAAATAATGTTTCGTCGTAAAAAAATATTTCTTGCCATCAAAAGTTAAAGTCCAAATTTTTTAATTAAATTCTATAATAAAATTACTCTAGAGGCACCATAATCCCTAGAATCTTCGAAGTTCCTAGAATTTCCAGGATTCTGCAGATCTCACAATATTAGCGTCTCTTTTCATCGTAAATGAACAACCTTTTCGTCGTAAAAAAAATATTTCTCGCTATCAAAAATTAAAGTCTAAATTTTTAAATTAAATTAAATATAATAAAATTATTCCAGAGCTTTCATCCCTAAAATCGTCGAAGTTTATCAAGTTTCTAGAATTTCCAGGATTCTGCAGAACTCGATGAATTTGTTCACAATATTAGCATCTCTAAAATAATGTTTCGTCGTAAAAAAAAATATTTCTTGCCATCAAAAGTTAAAGTTCAAATTTTGAAATTAAATTCTCTAATAAAGTCACTCTGGAGCCACCATAATCCCTAGAATCTTCGAAGTTCACCAAGTTTTCCTAAAATTTCGCTGGCCTCGTAAGTATTCCACGATGTCAGCAAATGTTTCTGAAACAGTGTCGTCGAGAAAATACATATTTCTCACTAGTCGTGTTACCAAGGACCAAAGTCGGTTGCCTTCTCCTCTATCGATTGGCTCGAAGAGTCGAAATTCATTATTTATATCACTCGCGACCACGTACGTACTTCCATGCGCCTTGTTCACCTCGCGCTCAGCCGTCACGTATTTATAGAAAATATGAAATATCAGCGGCGGAAATCTACGCCGGTGTTTCCTCGCGTAAATTAATCGAACAGATTTGCCCCATTGCAGGCGCGTAGCGTCTTCGTCTTTGAAACTTGTGACGAGACAAAAGACAACACGTTGCGTGTAAATCAGAGTTCTCGTCCAAACTCTCTACCCCTCCACCTAGGTTTATTTGTTATAAACTCGCGAGTCTCGTGCTAGCTAGAGCTAGACGATCATTCCATCCGTTAGCGAGGCTGCCAAACGTGACACGTCGCTAAAAATACAGGGGTGTCCATGAAGTCTCTTTACAATTTCAAAAATTCATTACAGAGGCAAGTGGAAAAGACTGACAAGTGGAAATTGTTACAAAATGAGACGTGTATATTTAAGTTTTTTGCCTCATTTAATACACATACTGTATATGGACATTAGTTGCACATTGCACGCGTTGATAATGTAAATCATCGTGATTGTAAACGTATTATTTATACGTAACATCGGAATTGCTCATTAACGATGAGCTGCAATATTTACTTGTCACTTGGAAATCGAAATGAGAAAACAGAGGCGAGCGTTTCGTCGGGATGACGAAACAGAGATGCTGAGAAACCAGTATCGGTTATAATATCAAGTGCAACTGGACTCGTCGTCTAGAGCAGAAATACACGAGTCGGCCTCGGGGGAACACGATCGAAAATAGAAGTAAAACGTGCTCGTTCGCTGATGCAGATCCGGCGTAACGAGTGAACTCGTCAGGATAGCGAGGACGGTAATCGAATTAAAGCGTCGTTGGTGTAGTTAGCGTCGGATGAAAGCTGCGACTGTACGAACGAAGCGTTTCAAATCGAGCTGATCCAACTCCAGCCGAATCGTCGAACTACGGAAAAGCAGTCTGGCATTTTTCCACCGTGTGCTATCTTTGCATTCAGATATTCAGATATTCAGATATTGGGTATCGCCGCGATCTCAAACTCGTTCTCAAAACAAACTGCAAAAGATTGGGCATTTTATATATTTTATAGTATGTATTTTTGTGTATTTTATATATTTTATAGCATATATTTTTGTATATTTTATATATTTTTTAGCATATAAATTTGTTTTTTAATATTTTATAGTATATATTTTTATATATTTTATATATTTTATAGTATATATTTTTATATATTTTATAGTTTATAGTTTTGTATATTTTATATATTTTATAGTATATAGTTTTGTATATTTTATATATTTTATAGTATATAGTTTTGTATATTTTATATATTTTATAGTATATAGTTTTGTATATTTTATATATTTTATAGTATATAGTTTTGTATATTTTATATATTTTATAGTATATAGTTTTGTATATTTTATATATTTTATAGTATATAGTTTTGTATATTGTATATATTTTATAGTATATAGTTTTGTATATTTTATATATTTTATAGTATATAAAATATAGTATATATATTTTGTATATTTTATATATTTTATAGTATATATTTTTATATATTCTATATCATATAATTTTATACATTTTATATCATATATTTTTATATATTTTATATTATATAATTTTATACATTTTATATTATATAATTTTGTACATTTTATATCATATATTTTTATATATTTTATATTATATAATTTTGTACATTTTATATCATATATTTTTATATATTTTATATAAAAATATATAATATAATTATATAATAATATAATTTTACATATATTATATTATATATTTTTATACAATTTATCCTTATTATAAACGATTAATTGATGACTCTTTATTACTGTTGTAAATAATCGGAGAAACGTAAAAATAGTTTCTAACAACAATTTCATACAATCGTTGTGTCTAAAGACGTCTAGTCTGGCACACTTCCATCATCGTCTCTTTACATTAGATCTGTCGTGACATTATTTGCACTTATAAATCATCGCCAAAACAAATTGCAGAAGATTTTTTCGTGTCGTATCGAGCTGATCCAACTCCCAAAGTCATCGTCTAGGAATTTTTTCTGGTCTGGCATTTTTCCTCAGTATATTCAAGTGCATCGCGATAATCATTCTTATTATAAAACAAACTACATCATTTGTTTGTTATTCAATGACAAACGCTCGTAATTATTCGAGTGACGTGTCTTTTCTATTTTATGCTGTAAAATACAAGTGATGATTTTTCTTACTATTGTTAAAAAGCTTCCAAAAAAAAAAGAAACACGAAACGTAAAAGTATAATACTTTTTAACTACAGCTACCACAGTGAATATCCCTAGGCTAGTTGTTCGAAATTTGTTTCAACGATACGCCTGTTATTCTTCACATTCGCATAGTTTCGTTTCATTAATTAATTACAAATTAATTTTCATAAAAGTTTCATTAATTAAACGCAAAAATTAAACGAAATGAGAATTCCACAATTCTTTGTCGCGAGAATTCTAATGAATGACGTTTCGATTGTATCGTTGATTAAAAATCACGCGCGCTTCGAACGCGTGCTATTGAAATTGCAATATCTGTCGAATAATTTCGTGAATCGCGTCATACACAGATTGAAATATCGAAATTTACGAATGTTTGAAAGCTCCGAGAATAATTTGCCACCGCGTGAAAAATATTCTAGGAATATCAGGAAAGTATAAGTATACACGCATGAGCATTGAATTATCGTACTTTCCAACTAAGCTGCTTGCGTAAGATGATGTTTCATTCTCGTTTGAATTTGACACTTTGAGTTGGCCGATCATTGATTTATCACTTAATCGCTTTTTATTGTGTTTATTTTTAATTTCGTATCGACGTATCGTATCTTCATTTGGAGAAAAATGAACGCAGATTGAAATTCGATGATCAACAAATCATAATTACTGCGTTTCGCTGATAAATAAATCGTTCAATTTTCTCCTCCTGAATCGTTAATGCAAAATTAATTTCCCGTTACACGATCCCACCATACCCGTTTTTTAATTTTTATTTCTGCATCGATTTTATTTGATGCATTCTGGCTTGCAGTTGCATGTAAACTCACCGCTGTTTTTTTTTTTTTTTTTTTTTTGGATTGTTTGCCGCACCGTAGGTCCAGGCGAATGTCCCAGGATATCACGCATTCGAGATCCACTGAAAATCTCACGGTGCCCTACTTCAGGTATGTATCACGCTTGTAAACTTTCAACTTGGAATGGCCGCGCGACGAATTGCAAGCATCACGAGTACGTTCAGAATCTTTTAATTAAATAGCTGGATTCGAAAAAATTTAAACTCTTTCGGACTCTGAAAGTCGCGAACTTGAAAATTACGTAAATCTCTTTTATTTGCTCGTCTTGTTTTACTCGCTCGTTGTTGTACTATTGTGTCTTGTAATATTAAATATTTATAATAATGGTATTAATAATTGTTATTTATTATCATTGTTATATTAAATAATATATTATATATTAATAAAAAATAATATTGATAACATAATTATAAATAAATAAATATTAATATATAATTATAAATAATATTATAAATAATATTAATAAATAATAAATATTTATAATGTATAATTTTTATAATAATATATAATAATAATATTTACAGTAATATAATATATAATATTTATAACAGAGTATATATTTAATATTAAATATTTATAATATATAATATTTATAATAATAGAGTATATATTTAATATTAAATATTTATAATATATAATTTTTATAATAATATATAATAATAATACAGTAATATTATATATAATATTTATAATAATGATATTAATAACTGTTATTTATTATCATTGTTCATATTACATTATTATTATCATTTTAATCCGATAATTGTACTTTATGATAATGATATTTTCACGCCGCTACAAACCGAACGAATTACGTTAGTATTGTTAATTACGATTTCAAAATTTTTCGAATTTTTACTCTAATCGCTACAAACATATCGTACGTAAAACATTCACTTTTAATTCGAGACAGAGTACAATTTTTCAGTCAGAAGAAATGAAAAAAATGAAAAAAAGGGAAAAAAACGACACGATGTTACTCGTGGAGATGTTACACTCAGGCTTAAACACTCGGAGTAAAACAAAATTTCAATCCTCGAAAGGGAATGAAGAAATCCGCGGGAACGTTACACAGATCCAAGAAGCGCGTGCTCTCGTCAATTTAGCGAGTTTTACTTGTTGCAACATCAGACAATCCCGGTTCGCGCCTCGTGCTCCTCCATTCGTGAAATTTGTTTCTTCTTCTTTCCTCTCTGTCTCTCTCTTTCTCTCTCTCTCTCTCTCTCTCTCTCTCTTTCATTTTGTCGCGTACCCGGTAATTTCATTCACGGAAGCCCTCTCCCATTGTTGCTTGCTATCTTCGCCGGCCATTCCGCCCCGTGGATTCGTCTTCTGGGGTTCGTTTGTACGACGCATGGCTCGTTGCATCGTGAAATTGCATCGTGACTCGCCTCACTGGCTCTGGCTTTTACGGGAGGCATTCGAGGGAGGGGAGAAGAAAAGAAAAATAATAATAATAAATAATAAGTAACTCTCTGTTTAAGGGGGCAGGACAGTTTGATTAATGGTCTAAAACTTACGAATACTTTGGAGGGCTAGTGAAAAAAGAAAAAATGTACATATTTATTTATATGGCCTGTGTAAAAGTACATATTTGTTTATATGGTATTTATTATTTTGTTATTTATATGTAAAAGTACATATTTATTTATTTGGCATTTAATTATTTATGTGGTGCTAAAAATTACGAAATTACTTTGGAGAGCTAGTGAAAAAAAAAAGGTACATATTTGACACGAGCTTCTGTGGTTTATTTTGACACATTACGAACTGTAAAAAAAGCAACATTAAAAGAGAAAAAAAGAGGGCTCTTATTTAGCTTTTTTAACGGTATCCTTTTACGTAACTTTTTTTTGACATTGCCTATCGGTGTGCATGATTCCAGCCAAACAGGATTGGTCGCAACAAAAAGGCAAGAAAAAAGTTCAAAAGTAAACAATATTCTCTAAGGATCGACGATCCAACATTTTCATTTCTGTGAAAATTGTGAAAAGCAGCAGCTATTTGTTTTTAATGTATCGAATGTATGCCAAAAATTTCTACGTTTTTTTGTTTATATTTTTCGAAATTGTTGGAAATTAAGAAATTTTTTTGAAATTGTTAAAAATTAAGAAAAAATAAAAATATATTTTCTCGAATTAAGAAATTAAGGAATTCGAATTGTTGAAAATTAAAAAATGTTCGATCGTCAATCCCTAGTAAATGTTACGTTAAAGATACGCGCCGAGTTTCACAGTAATCGGTTGGTTAGATTCCGAGATATCTTGCACACCGTTTCTAAACACCTAGTTTCGAGAAAAACTACAGTTTAAAGTTTCAAAACGTCATTTTTCATATGTATCCTTTACTTACTTTTTTTACTTATACATCGCCGCTCACAGTTCTTACAGTTCGCAACAAAATTGAATCCAGGTCCCCTAATATTCGATTCGTCAAAAGCAACATTTCAATCACACAATTTACACGTTGTAATGCTGCTTAAAATTTTTCAACAGTGATAGAAATTCAATTATTCTGTATCCGCGGATTTATTATTATACCTCAGTCGTTATAACAAGTCGTTTTAAAGGCTAGAACCTTTTCTATCTTATTTCTAAAACTTCAAACTACTATTTAAAACAAAAAGAAACAAAAAAAAAATCGATTTTTTGAAAATTTCAAACTGTCCTGACCTCTTAACCTCTTGCGTTGGAGAACATTTCCCAAAATTGCAATATTTTCTCGGTTTCAAGTATATTTAAATACAATCCCAGGCAAAACAAACGATAAAAACTTGTTTTGTTAGTAATTGTTTCTATGCAGCGATATCGTACCAACGAGTTCAATGTTTGGTCACTCGTTATGGTCCGCAATCAGGTTGCCAGCGCAAGATTCCGTCGCGTTTAAGATTCTCGGTTTCGCGAACGAAATTTTCCGCGGGGGGCCGGCGATTTTTGAGATAGAGCCGATATTATTCTCGTCGTTAATCAGGAATCATTGGTTTTCGCAGGAGCAAGAGCCGCAGCGTGGATCATGGATTCGCCGCGCCTTTCGATTGGGACTCGTCGAAGAACAAGGTCGAAGGTCGCTTCGAATCGGTCGACGAGTTCGCCAAGGGTGAGTTCAATGAATTTCTACTCCGTCATTCCGTAAATAACACTGCCTCGTTCAACAATCTCTTCGCTGATTTTTCATTTCTAACTTTCGAATGTTTTTTTTTTTTTTTTTTTTTTATATATATATTCGATCTTCGATTTTTCATTTCCTTTTCGTTCGACGCGAAGAAGAAGAATTGTTGAAAACTCTTGACTTTGGTTGTACGACAAACGGTATCGCAGGATTCTGACTGAAGCGTGACACGACTTGGAGGCTAGGTTGGAATGAAAAATAAAAATCTGCTTCGCGAGACAGTGGAGACTGTAGAGAGGAAGCAGCGCGAATAAATCTCGCGAGAGGAATGCCAATTAAAGTTGAGCTGGCGCGAAGCGATCGATCAAACCTGGCATTTGTGCCACTTTAAGAAAGTAAGTCAATGTAATTCGCAATGAGTAAGGTTGCATACGCGACGGTGTAACGCCTAGGATCGTGACGAAGACCTTCGGGAGTCTGGTTCGTGATCTACACGGTCGTCGCGACGACAATTGGCCCCACCGATCCATTCGAACTTCCGCGTACAGGTGTATCACTAATATCATCTATTGTTATTTTATCTATCCATCTGTCTGTCATCTCGTTTATTAACTATTATTATTTCAACACGTTGTGTACCAAGTTTACCAAATTTGGTACGCGGTGAGCCTCGTTTGCACGTCGAATGAAGTCTCAATTTTTTTCCGTCTTGTTTTTAGTACGAATAAAGTTTTTTAGTATGTATAAAATATTAACAATTAAATGTAAATATACATATACATATAAGGAATTAGGCAAAATAAATATATTCACCTGTTTGTCAAAAGCAAAAGGTAGCACGATCAATTGATTTTGAAATGAAATCTGGAATGAAAGGATTAATGAAATATATACTGTCTCATGTATATTTTATGAATTTAAAATTTTAATAAAAATGTTAAAATTTTTTTATGGGACGATAAGACCTTATATTTTGTATTTAATGTAAAGTTTAAATTAATATTTAACTGAGAGAATTATTAAATTTAATAAATTTCAATTTTTGAAAACTTTAATTAGAGGAAAAAATACATATATTACATAATAAAATACATAAAATTTAGTATATTTCCAATGTGGATAAAGTTATTAAAGTATTTTTAATATAAATGAAGTTATTTTTAATAAAAATGTTATAGAATTTTACGTTAATTTACTTTGGTATTTAATGTGAAGTTTAAATTAATATTTAACTGGGAGAATTATTAAATTTAAATTAAATTAATAAATTTTAATTTTTGAAAACTTTAATTAGAGAAAGAAATACATATATTACATAATAAAATACATAGAATTTAGTATATTTCCAATGTGAATAAAATTATTAATGTATTTTTAATATAAATGAAGTTATTTTTTTTTTATACGTAGCATATGGTTATATTTTCTGCGATAAATAAATTTCAAGCACTTAAAAAGCTAAAAGTATGTTCTTGTTCATTTTCTAAAAGTCTATACCGTGGCAAAAACTATCTCAGAAGCTACGCTCAACATGCGTGAACCACATTCAGAATTGAAACTGATTTTTTCGAACGCGTTTCCAGAATTTTGGTATCTTGCCAATTTCCAGATGAAGTTTCGGCGTTTCAGGGAAGTTATTAGAATTTCAGCGTTTAATCTTGACGCTGGAACCACGAGTCTCCAACATACATGTGTATCAAAATATTTTACAGTGAGTCTCATAAATAAATCATAAAATCTGAATTTTATATACGCTCCCACTTTCAAAACACACATCGTTCGTTTCATTCTAAGAGAGTAGAAAAATGAAGGCGGTTTTCTTCCCCAAAGATATACTATAAATTAGTATGAGAAAGAAAGAAAAAAAGAAACGTTGAAAAATCTTGAAGAAGAAGCCTCTTCTTTTCAACGATGTACAATCTTCTTATTAAACTTTATCAAGCTTGTTAGAGTTACTCGTACTAACTGTCGAAGCGTAATCGCGATACAATAAGAGTATCAAGCATTTAATGGAGTTATTGCACTAACTGCCCAATCATTTATGCACGATACCATAAATATTCGAAGTCCATGAATATTTTATCATCTGTAGATCATTTAAACGCGAGCTGTAGCCTGTTTAAATTCCACCTCCCCCGGCTGTTCATTCATAAAAATGCGAATCTGCATAAATTCCCGGAGTCTACAATTAAGAGAGAGAGAGAGAGAGAGAGAGAGAGAGAAAGAGAGGGGATACTCGCGATTCCACATTTAATTCAAATCGGGCAACGTAATAATTTACGCTGCCGATAGCAGGTCGTTGAATTATTCATCCAATGTTAAACATTATTTGCGAGCAACGACCGTGATAATTACGAGAGAACATTTTTATCCCTCGATTCACAGCCTCCTCCCCCCCTCACAATGTATTCGAGAATTTATAAATTCGACGGAAGAAACCAAAAATAATGTTCGTTTGTTCGATGACTATCCATTTTTTTGTGACTCGCGGAGTAGAGTAGATTAGATCGCGTAATTAATTATTAGATCGACAAAATGATAAGATTCACGAGGACGCATTTTGCTGGCATCTTTTACTCTTTGTCTCTACAAAGTGTAATTGCAATAATGTCGAAGCGCAACCATTCAGTCTTGGATTTTGTGTAATCAACAACGAGGTATCAGAGAGAAATACAGTGTGTTTAGTCAGAACGTTATTTTTGGGGGGGGGGAAAGAAATACTCTTTTTTTTTTTTTTTTTTGCACAGATCGAAAGTACATTCTAATGAACGCCCCCTCCCCCTTGACATACGAATTAAATGAAATTAAATATAACCAAAAAGATAACATTTATTTTGTCATTTTGACAAAGATAATTTTTATACCCTTACATTTATACTGCAAAGTGTCATAGATTGTATAGGTCAATATTTGTGGACAAAATTATGTTATTATATTATATTAATAGAATAACAAAATTATATTATTATATTATTATATTAAAGGGTAATAAAATTATATTGATTCAATTCAATTAAATTATTTTATTATTGTATTATACGTCAATATTTGTAAACGAAATTATATTATTATCTTATATTAATAGGGTAACAAAATTATATTGATATAATTAAATTATATTATTACAGTATTATATTAAAGGATAATAAAATTATATTAATATAATTAAATTATATTATTATATTAAAGGGTAACAAAGTTACATTGATATAATTAAATTATATTATTTTATTAGTATATTAAAGAATAATAAAATTATATTAATATAATTAAATTAGATTATTATATTATTATACGTCAATATTTGTAAACAAAATTATATTATTTTATTATATTAATAGGGTAACAAAATTATGTTAATATAATTAAATTATATTATTATAGTGTTATATTAAAGGGTAACAAGGTTATATTAATATAATTAAATTATATTATTATATTAAAGGGTAATAAAATTATATTAATATAATTTAATTATATTATTGTATGTCAATATTTGTGAAAAAAATTGTATTATTATATTATATTAATGGGATAACAAAATTATATTATTATATTATCACATGTCAATATTTGTAAACAAAATTAATAATAGATAATGAAAGTACAAATTAATAATTCAACAGTCCTTGGGGAAAAAGAATATTTCTTTCGGAGAAATGGCGTCCCTACACACCATTCTTACCAAACACACCGTGAATACTTGATGGAGGAGAGTGTCTTTCTTAGAACCCGACGTTCGCCCAAAGACAAACGCGGCTGTAAATAATTTTACGATCGAATCTCTCGGGCGAAAGAAGATCGTCGGTCGCGATACTTTCCATCTTCAGACGAAATTTAAACGCGGTGGTGCAAAGCTCGCGATTAGTTGTCCGAGCTTCGGGTACTGCTTTTGTACGCGCAGTCCTATCGGAGCATTCGTCACGAGAGAAAGAAAGAGAGAGAGAGAAAGAGAGAGAGAGAGAGAATTCGATCAGCCGGGAACTCGAAACGAAGTCGTGATTAAGTTCTCGTTAACGTTTCGTTAAACGTTCAAGTCGCGATATCGACTGTTAATTCGTCGAAGAGTGATTGCATAGATGGGAAACGAGTGAGAGAAACAGTGTGTCGTTTGCACGAAGCACGGAGATTACGTGGAAAATTTAAATCCCGACACGCGGTAGGGCTTGGTAGGGCCGACACTTTATTAAACGCAGAATCCATGTCGGTTGAGCGCGAGGCTAGGGGAGTAACCTAACCCAAATACCCGTGTACCGCGAAACATTAATAACACTCGCGCGGTGTGTACCCGCGTGCCTTTAATGGCCGGCGTGGATTTGCCAAATGACAGCCCGCTCGAATTCCCGGCCGGTCGCTCGGGAAATTTATCTAATTACTCGGGAATGGCCTGGCCCCGCTACCAAATCGAGTCGACAGCCCTGGAATTTGTCAACCTCTGTTTTCCGGATGGCTTTGCTTCACGGCTTCATTCAGCGAGCACATTTTTCCCAGAAATTCAGAAACACAGAGAAAGGAAGAGAGAGAGAGAGAGACGTGTGTGGTGTTTGGATTGATCTTGCTGTTCGAGCAAACGTAAATGCAGATTTTTTTTTTTTTTTTAGTGAACAATTTAGTAATTTTCTCATTTTTTTTCCTTTTTTCATTAAGATCGATGGAAATTAATTTTTTCTTTGATATAAGTTTACGTTATAATTTGTTTAATAACATAGTGAAATTAACAATGTTTCAACATTTAATTAAAATTTAATTCTTAAATTAATGTAACAGGGTATCTAATCCCAGTTTGTTGTTCAATTTTGATATATTCTAATGTAAAAATTTGTACTATTAATGTTCATTTAAATTTCACGTAAAATCAATAAATTTAATATAATCATTATTTTTACTATAATATAAACTTCGTTAAATAATTATAATATAAACTTATACAATACGTTATTTACATTAAATAGTTACTATAATAATATATTACAATATAATACATAATAATATATTAATATATAATATAATATAATATAAATATATTACTTAATATAATAATATATTACATTTTTGTAAATTTAATTTAGAACAGATAAAGTGAAAAACCAGCATTGTAATCGTTTTAAATTAATCCAGACTGCATTGAAACGCACGTTGTATTAACACCAGAACCACCAAAATGGTCAAAATGGCCAATTTATATTATCTTGTTGGATATTTTCGTAGCGTGTTTTTTAAATATTTGAGCAACATTTTCCGTAAAATGCACGGAATAGAAGCTTGCATAGTCCACGTGTTCGAAAATCTCTCCACTTTTTTCGACCTTAATGTCCCCAGAGGGAAATTTTATGCTTCAGTCGTCGGTAGTTCCAGCGTTGAGGCGAGGTTAGGTTTTTCGAGATTTTCAATTGGATTTCGGATCGTCCCGATTTCACCTGGTTTAAAGTTCATTTAATTGAATCGGATCGAATTGAAATGAGATCCAAGTTAAATCGAACGACGATGAAATTAAATCGATGGAATCTGAATTCCACTTTTGTCGAGATCGATTTTATCAAATCGGTTTGAAAACGAATTGACTTTGAATTCAAGTTGAATTTCAAATCGATGCGACGCACAGTGTTCGATGGATATGAGAAATTGTCTCTGAAATGAGTGAAAATTTTTGCAAAAAGATTTATTGTCTCTGTTTTATAATCATATTGAAATTAAGTCTTTTTTTTTTTATAAAAGTAGTTTCCATTTCTGATTCTGATTCTGATGACTCTTCGTAAACACATGAAAGATAATTCTCCATTATAATCAGACTAGACAATTAGACCTCTTCATTTTAGTCAGTATACTGCAACAGCGGAATTAGAACTTAAAAAAATTGATTAGGTCCTTTTTTGCATTTTTCCCCAATAACTTGCTGGCATCTTCTTTTAAAATTTCTCCTGAAAAAAATCTCCTATCGGCATTTTGGATATTTTCTCATTTTGGACCAAATTTGTCTTCAATGTAAAATTCAATGTATCTAGAACCAGTGTAGAAAAATTCATCCCGGTACTTTCTTTAAAACTCATTTCGGAACTGATAAAAATTACATAGAAATAATTAAACAAACTTGCATTGTCAAAATTTTTCGACAACTTTTAAAGTTATTTCAGTGGCAAGCTCATTTTTAAAAAATAAAACTAAAGAAACAAATGTTACACCTGTGACAGGTGTTTAAAAAACAAAAATTTTTAATTTTTATATTATTTAATTCATGTTATATATCATATTATATAGTACATATAAATATACTATTAATTTATATAAATTTATATATTAATTTATATATTTATTATTTAATTTCACGCTACAATTTTAACAATAAATTTGTAAACGTCACAAGTTAAATTACGTCGCATCATAACGAAAGATTTTTCAGATTTTATGCGCCGAATATTTCACTCTCCTTCATTCAAATGAAACGTGCGATAGCGGGATCGATGATTAATTGTAAGACAAGCGAGATATGCATATTTAAATATGTATATTCCTCTCTCTATTACTCCTAATGAAACATGTTTGTTAACTATGTACGGAGAATCTCGTCCCGTTCCTAGAATCTCTTTCCATTTGTAACGTAACACGTAACATAAACATTTATATTTTCATTTTATAAGTCATCAATCATTCGTCAGGCGCATTCACAGCCGCTCGTTCCATTCATGCTGTTTACATTACAATTTAATCTACCTTTATCACATTGCCGCGTTGTACGCAAATGATTTTGTTACAATGTTTTTTTTCTTGGGACTTGTTTTATTCCTGAGTCGACTGATCTTTATCAGGTCAGTATATTTAAGTAGAATCTAGATTATATTATAACAAATTATCGGTGGCAATGTTAATCAAATTTGCTAAAAACATTGTTTACGAGTATATTGTACGCTTAAATTCTTATTTATATGAAATAAGAGAATTATTGGATTAATAGGATTGTGGACAATAAAATTGAACATTACAAGCAAGTATAAAATGAATTAACAAATGTATCTGTATATCAAGAAATATTGGGGGTATTATGACACTTTATATTATGATTATATCGGCAAATTTTACAAATATACATTCCTCTCAGACTGCATTAAAGAAACAGTCAATCATTCATTGTATCAAGAAATATATACGTAATTACCTCTATTACTTTAAATTGCCTATCCACTTACTTCTTTTATTACACGCACACTAGCAAATGCAACGCCCAGTAATTCCCACGCATTCCCAAACATTTCTAAATCAGTTAGTCCACGATCGTGCTAGTAAAATTTCAAAACCTTTTTCACAACATGGTTCTGAAAGTGAGTTGAAATAATTTCGTGACTCACCATATATTACGCGCATACTGTACTATTGTTTTGTACTAATTATGTAATTATGTAATTATTTATTACTGTATATATGATTAACTGTACTATTAATTATATATATATTACTGTATATATAACTGTACTATAAATTATATATATATTACTGTATATATAATTAACTGTACTATAAATTATATATATATTACTGTATATATAACTGTACTATAAATTATATATATATTACTGTATATATAATTAACTGTACTATAAATTATATATATATTACTGTATATATAATTAACTGTGCTATAAATTATATATATATATTACTGTATATATAATTAACTGTGCCATTAATTATATATATTACCGTATATATAATTAACTGTGCTATTAATTATATATATTACTGTATATATAATTAACTGTACTATTAATTATATATATTACTGTATAATTTCTTATATGTTAATAATATTAGTTATATAATATTAATTATAATTATTATAAAGTAATATAATAAAGTAATTATATATATATATATATATATATTACTGTATAATTATTATATATTGTATTACTATAACTATTAATTATATTTATTACTGTATACATAATTAACTGTACTATGAATTATATATATTACTATATGTATAATTAACTGTACTATTAATTATATATATTATTGTATATATAATTATATGTATTACTGTGACTATTAATTATATACATTACCGTATATATTACTATATAATTAACTATACTATTAATTATATATATATTATACTGTACTACTTATTATATATACACGTGTGTATACTAACAGAAGTATCAATTAACACTGCAAAGCTCGGCCAACGTTTAAACCAACTTGCACGAAGCGTAAGCGATACGTTCGATACGTCGCGTTGGAACTTAATTAGGTGAGAAGCGTTGATAAGCGAGCTGATAAAAGACGCGCATTAGAATCAAACAATCGCGCCAAAAGTGACGCGATTGCAACATGGCAACGTGTGTGATAGTAGTCAGTCGGCCGTGAGACTCGCGCGAGTAGTCGGCGGCACTCGCGTCTCACACCTCGCTCAATTAACGGTGTGTCCATTGCGATGAGACATTTCCCGCCAACGATCCGCGATTTTTCACATTCGTCGTCGTCAAAGTGCCGAGAATCCGAGATTCGGTCATTGAGAGTCGACACGCAAGAGTGTAGTGACAACAGTTAACTAGTCTTTTGGAGTTTGTAGCAACAGGAGAGAGCCAACGGTTGGCGCGCGCTTCAATGACGATGGCCAGCGAGTCGCCTTGAAAATTGCGAAGGTGCTACACGCGAAACTGTGTGACGCGGTCTGTGTGTTTGTCTAGCCGGTTTCGTTTCGCGCTTCTGTACCTAGCTAGTCGACGCTTTGTGTCGTTTGTACAGTCGTTATTTCTTCTTCTTTCTTTTTTTTTTTTTACCTTGTTCTTCCAACTGTCCAGATTTTTCGTAGAAAGTTCCATTTATTGATACAGAATTTTCCCAGATCGACACAGATTAGCGGAAATGAAATTCTTTCTGTCGTGGATTTACAAAAGAGAATTTATCGTCGGTCAGTGAGTCTCCTTTTTTTATTTTTTTCTTTTTTTTTACTCTAGAAAAACTTAAAATTTTCCAATGTTTGACAGACTGGAAAAAATGGGGCTTTCCTTTCGTACATTGACAAGAGAATTTGTCATCATTCGTGATTCTTTTTTCTGGTGGATGCACTGTAGTTTAGTTGCAGGTGGTTCTAGCGTTACAATTCACTTTGTTGAATGATTTTTGGATAGATTAGATTAGATAGGAGTTGGACGAAAGATCGAACGATTTCGATGTAAATTTTCGGGTCTCTCGGTTCCGAACTTTTGACAGCCGACTAATTTCGCTCTTCTTGGTATTATTTCAAGCACGGTCGATGAAAATAATAACCGTTGCCAACATCTAAATTCGTCTAGCCTTAGAATTTCCTTCGAAATGACTCCCTCCACGATTTTTATCTTTATCAAATTGGGTACGATATTTGGTTTCGCTGTATGTACGTACATATGCATCTTGCATAATAATAATACACACAGTACACATATAACAATATATTTTTTACGAGTAATAAATTTATTGCAAATAAAATGTACTACTTTCGGTTAAAAAAAATATAAAATGTAAAATTTTAGCATAAAAATTTCAGTTGTAAAGTCTACTTTGTTGTCACTTTCGGTTAAAAAAAATATAAAATATCATAAAAATTTAGCTTGAAAATTTCAGTTGTAAAGTCTACTTTGTTGTCACTTTCGGTTAAAAAAATATAATAAAATGTCATAAAAATTTAGCATGAAAATTTCAGTTGTAAAGTCTACTTTGTTGTCACTTTCGGTTAAAAAAAATATAATAAAATGTCATAAAAATTTAGCATGAAAATTTCAGTTGTAAAAGCTACTTTGTTGTCACTTTCGGTTAAAAAAAATATAAAATATCATAAAAATTTAGCATGAAAATTTCAGCTGTAAAGTCTACTTTGTTGTTACTTTTCGCGAAATTTGTGTTTCTCAGCGTGTGGAACAAAATGGGATAGAAAATTGTCACGTTATGGACATTAAATTATCATCGCAGGACATTAAATTATACTGCAGCTAGTGCTTTCGTTCATCTTCGAAGATGCCTCTTCCGGCAGAGGTCTCTTTCACGACGCAGTTTCGTAACCAAAGTAGAGAAACACGAGAGAGTCGAGTCAGCTCTCGATACATAGTTTTATATCGCGAGGAGGCTACTCTTACCGCCGACCATTCATTTTAAGAGGAAGATTAAAGACGTCGAGCTCATTAATTGCCATGAATATTCATCGATGCGTACGGGAATAGATAGCGCAGCTGTGGATTACGTGGAAGAGGATTTTGGCAGATGGAAACTGGAACTGTTGAAATGCCACAGTACATTTCCTTTTTTTTTTTTTTTTTCTCTTTCTCGAGGTCGATCTCGATCCTCTCCTCTTTAAAAATCAGAATCACTGATACATATATATTTTTGCTCGTTTTCACTTTCCAAGATTCTATTAACGTTATCAATTTTCCGCGCCTGCCTTATCTCGCAAATAGTAAATTCTCAGAAAAGCGTTGTCAAGATTGTTCAACTCGCGTCGCTTTCGTGTTTTCAATCAAGATAGTCCGACGACCGAGAGACATCAAGTATTGCCGATTACGATTTCGATAAACGAAGTTAACTAACAAGTTAAATAATAATAAGATCTACTACTGTTAAATGAGATAATCATTTAATCGTGGTAAGTAAGTAATTAATTAATAAATGTAATTGGTAACTGAAATTGAATTTAACTCGGTGTGATTGAATTCAGAAATTAAAATCAATCGCTTCGAAATGATTAAAAATTAAGATTCATATGAATTTAAAAATTGAAATTAATCGTATTTGTCAATAAGTAGTAATGAGATTCTTTGGTAGATCTTATTATTTTTTATCCTGTAACTACGTCTCTTTTAAAAAATCGACGAATATTAAATATTACCAACGATTGAGAGAAACTCGAAAAAAAAAAAAATATTGACACTCGAGAAATTGAAAATTCCAAATGACAAAAATTCTGGAAACAGTAAAATCGCGAGTACAACCGATCCGGTTTGAATTCAGGACCTGTCCGCTGCATTTATAGCGATTGTTCTCCCAGTTTCCTGGTTGTTTATTCATTTCGTCGAGACTCGAGAAGCATCCTAAGAGCGAGTCAATGTCGCCCGAGCGGAGGCTTCAAGGCTGACCCACGAAACACGAAACACGAGCAACTGCTCTGTAGCAAAAAGATGCTCGAAAAACAGTCGTTTCCTTTTCTTTTTTTTTTTTTTTTCATTTTTTTAAATCTCGCATCCAAGAGTTTTCTGGAATATTCAAGCAGCCAGAAATAGCAGTATCTTATCGATTTATCAATTTCTTTTCTTCTTCACGCGTAATCGATAAGTACGTATTAACACTTATCACCTCGATAAGAGTTCATCAAGCAAACACGGAAGTATGAAATTCTAGCAAATAAGGTTCGTCATGATTCATTGTCGTTTGTTGAACTAGATACTGTTAGCGGAAAAAAAGAAAATGTGGAGAAACAAATTTTCTCGATGTCTAAGTCAAGTGGATTCATTTTCTGTTTGTCCGAATTTATCGTACATGGATTTTCCACTTTGTAATTCCAAGAATTAGTACATGTCTGGAGATCGAAAATTTTAATCCTGACTCGATTCGTGTTTGTCCGGAATTTTTTAAAAATACATCAGATATACGATCCTACGTGTCCGAAAAAAAAAACGATCTATATTTTAACCTCTTGCGCTGGAATGACGAGAATTTTTTGTCCTGAAATTGCAATATTTTGTCAGTTTTAAGTATATTTAAGTAAAACAAAATAGACAAATAATAAATTAATAATTATTTCTCAATAATTTCTATCTAGTGATATACCGACGAGTTCAAAAAGAAAACGACGAATTGTTGTATACGGTTGGGTCACTCGTTATGGTCCGCAATCAGTTAACGTTAACTTTTTTTCGCTGGAACGACGTGCCACGCACGTCGAGAATTTTTTCTCCCAAAATTGCAATATTTCCTCAGTTCTAAGTATATTGAAGTATAACCCAGACAAAGCAAATAATAAATTTATTACTTCTCAATAATTTCTATCCAGTGACATCGAACCAGCCGAGTTCAGAAAGAAAAAGAAAGCAACGAATTATCGTATACGGTTTTGGTCACTCGTTATGGTCCGCAATCAGTTGCCAGCGCAAGTGGTTAAAGAACCCCTAACTTTTTTCGCTGGAACGACGTGCCACGCACGTCGAGAATTTTTTCTCCCAAAATTGCAACATTTTCTCAGTTCTAAGTATATTTATGTATAACCCAGGCAAAACAAATATAAATTTATTACTTCTCAATATTTTCTATCCATAATTTCTATATATCATACCGACGAGTTCAAAAAGAAAGCGACGAATTATTGTATACGATTTGGTCACTCGTTATGGTCCGCAATCATTTGATGTTAATCTTAACCTCTGAACTCGGCCGGTCACTGGATAGAAATTATTGAGAAGTAATAAATTTATTATTTGCTTTGCCTGGGTTATACTTAAATGTATTTAGAACTGAGAAAATATTGCAATTTTGGGAGAAAAAATTGTCGATGTGCGTGGCACGTCGTTCCAGCGCAAGAGGTTAACAATCATGGTGGCTCGATGGTGATGGTGGATTTTATTTTCGGAGATACATACGTGTCGTCGAGAGTCGTTTGAGGAAGAGTGCAAGGCCGTTGAGGTGGAAGAATGTTCCCGAATCCGGTTTTCATGGATTTCGTGTCCGACCCGTCTGTATACCCCATAATGCAGAGACAACCGCCCACTTTTCCGCCTTTTTTTAGTGATTGTTGTTTCAAACTCGTTCGAAACCGGCGTCGTTAGCCTTGAACGTACACACCTGTCGTGAGAAATAATTCGTGAAAGTATACCTCCAAGCCTTTCGGTACCTTGGAGTTTTCTAATTATCTCTCTTAAAATTTATTACGGCCTGTGTCTGAAAAAAAAAAAAAAAAAAACGACTAACGCTTGAGAATTTTTCAAATGCAATTTATTCTCACTGTCTTTAGTTTGAAATATTTTATTTTCGATTAAGTATTTTTTTTTTCTTTGATATAACATATTATGGTATTTTTTGTACTCTGTTATACGTTTACTATATTCTACGTATAGTATTTTATTATGTTAATCCTTTATTTTATTATAGTATTTTACTATACGTCACCATTATTATTGTCATGTCATAGTACATTTTTTACATGTTATATTGTAATATCACAGTACAGCACAAAATTTAAATTCAAGTAACATTCGGTATTTAAATTTCAAAATCGTTGCTCAACTCATTATAGTATTTTTTTAATACGATAATATATTATATTGTTACACAACGTAAAATCGTTGGTCAAGCTCTGCATCTTCCTTTCGAGGTCTGTGGCGGCACTCTTCTCGCGATATATAGGTCAACGAAGCGCCATCGATCAAGTTGCTGTATAATTGCCTTCGCAGGTGCCGTCTGTGTTTCTCCATTTGTCTCCCTTTTCTTTCGTGCGCGTTGTATGCTAATACAACTAACACGTTGTAAGCCTGAATTTTCAACGTTCTAACTGTACGGCGATTTATGGACTGAGGTGCCCGTTAAAATTGACATAGTCATTCAAAGTTCCAGCCGAGGGACCTGCGCGTTTTTCACCGTTAAATGGCTGCAATTTTTAATCCGAACCTTCCAGCAATTGCACACAGTTGTTCCCTGAGTAGACGAACGAGATGAGAAATGAAAGGAGAAAAGTGAAACAGAATCATAGAAGCTTCTAAGAATATTGAGAACATTAATTGCTAAGAATATTAAAACAACAGATTAACGCATGTTAAATGTTCAATCTCAATCCTGTTGCGTTCTTTTGGTTCGTTTATCTGTAATTTAAATCGCCACGCACTTTTTGTTTGCTAAAATGATTATCAAACAGTGTCACAAATAAAACAATAATATTACGGATTCTTCCAGAAATCTCTCGAAAATGACTGTCAATTTTTTTGACTTGAGAAGCTTTTGATCATTCTTCAATCACCTAAACATCACCAAAACATTAAGTCCCTTTCTCATTGGTGAGAACAGAAGCAAAATTAACGCTAGAACTACCGATCTCTGATCTCCCTTTCGAAATAATCCACGTGTAAATGATATCTGAATGATGATAACACGATAATCACTGTAAATCATTCGATTTCTCCGTCTCAAAGTTACCAGTTTCGAAGATACAATTTGCTATCGTTTCAGCAATTGCAAAGAAATAAAATCGATATCTATAGTGTTCGACGAATTTCGAGGCTCGGGATTCAACAGTCAATCGACCATGTGGCGCGATTAACAGAACGTTTCCCTTGCAAAATCCGTACACGAACGGTGCAGCGATTATTGTGTACGGATTATGGTGATTTCCGAGCGATTTGTAACAATGGAAAGTGACAGTTCGATCGCGTCTTGGTCATCGTGGGAGTTGATGGACTACGATCTGAGCCGGATTTACATATACGAGAAGGAATACCGCGACTACGTCGTGTATTTCTCCGCGAACGGCGACTCACCATCGTCCTCCACTCTCAGGAGCTTCGAATACAGTTCGCTCGAGAGCTCAGGTACCACCTCTGCAAGAAGTTACCTTCGCGGCTATTCCGATTATGGATTCAGATCAAGTAGTTGTAATATTTTTCATTTGTTCTATAATTATATCTAGATCCTCCTGAAAATTCCAACTGATAATTTACAAGAGTTTACGACTTTAAAATTCAACAGTTACGTGTGTTAAGCGATATATATTTCGTTTATTCAAATTGTCTAAACTCTCATTAGTATTAAAGAATGATTTTCTTACTTCGGTCATAACGAATTTGTCTGTGAGGAGGTTGAGCAGCTTTCGAATGAAACTAAACGCAGACCAAAGGCAAAAGTAAAAACATAGAAACGGTTGGTTTTTTTTTTTCTTTTTAAACTTCGAGCAAGAAATAATTAAAAATGTGCCAGACAATTCACCTTTCGTTGTTTTTATTACGATCGCGTAAACGGTCATTGATCGTTTTCATATTAGCGGAGAGTAACCAATTTATTTCTTCTAGATTATATTTTATTTAATTAATTTAATTTATAATCAAGCTAATAGACGATTAATTTTTATTAATAAAAGAATAATTAATTTTATATCTTCATTAACAATAATATAATTTATTTATATTTATGTAATGTTAATTTTTCTCTTTTAAAATTTAATTAAAGAAATTATCTTATTGATAAATTTAATTTTTGGTTTAAACATTTAATTTTTATAATTTTGATTTATTAAAAATTTATAAATATTTTATTATTAAAATATTTATATTAAATTTTATTGTAAATTTAATTTTAATTAAAAATAAATTTTAAAATAATAATTTTTTAAAAATTTTATTTATATAATAATTAATATATATATATAAAATTATTATTTAATAAAATATTATATATAATTATTTTAATATATATATAATTTAAATAATTAATAATAATAATAATAATAGAACGTATACAAATATTAAAATATTAATAAAATTGAAAATTTTTAAATATAATTATAAAATTGTTTTTATATTGAAAATGTAATGTTTTAAGTAAACTACATATTTAGAAAAAGATATTTATATCTAATAAAGATATTTATATCTAATTATAAAGAAGAAATTGAGTTGCAGCGTAAAGAAATCATCGAAAATTTTACGACGATATCGCCAATAAAATGTGACATTGTATAAATTTTTCTTTTAGAATCGTAGGAACTTGATTTTCTTCGTGAAAATGATCTTGTATTGTATTCTTCTCCAATTAGCACGGGCTATATTCGTCGAAAGCGTTGTGAACGAGATAAATGACTCCGGTGAGTCAAAGAAAATTGGTGGGCAGCGCGTTAATAGCTTGGATAAAGATGAAATCACGCGTCGTGTTAACGCACGTATAATTTAGAAAGTCGACCGAGCACGTTTCAAAGAAGAAAAATAACGAAACGATTTCCACGGTTGTGACTAAGGGGGCACATTCTCCTTGTCATTTGAAATAAAAGTGATAAACATAACGAATTTGAAACAGCGAATCACTTCTACTGAATTACTCTTCTTAACCTTTTGCTGAGTCGAGAATTTTTTGTCCCAAAAATTGGAATATTTCCTCAGTTTTAAGTATATTTAGGTATAACCCAGGCAAAACAAATAATAATTATTACTTCTCAATATCTTCTATCCATAATTTCTATATATCATACCGATGAGTTCAAAAAGATAGCGACGAATTATTGTATACGATTTGGTCACTCGTTATGATCCGCAATCGGTTGATATTAATCTTAACCTCTTGCGCTGGAACGACGTGCCACGCACGTCGAGAATTTTTTCTCCCAAAATTGCAATATTTTCCCAGTTCTAAGTATATTTAAGTATAGCCCAGGCAAAACAACTAATAAATTTATTACTTTTCAATAATTTCTATCTAAATCAAAAAGATATACCGACAAATTCAAAAAGAAAGCGACGAATTGTTGTATACGGTTTGGTCACTCGTTATGGTCCGCAATCAGTTGCCAGCCGCAAGTGGTTAAATCGCCTTCGTTTATCAAATATTCGTTACGACGGGAACGTGCTTTATTGATTTTTCTCGGATAAAGGCCGGCTTCCACCGCGTGTCTGAATTCTAAAAGATTCTAAATTAACAACGATTAAACGTAAACTTGCCTGTTTAGTACTTGCCGGTGCGCACGTAATGGCCGCGTTCGCTTATCAGCTCGCGCTCACCGGCTCCGCTTGCTTCTTGCCGCGAAGTCACGACGTTCTCGCACAGAGACTTGGAAAATTAAGTAGATATTGTTCCTGGAATCGTTGCACGTTTCGCTAGACAGAATCATCTCCTTCAGGAGTTTCCGACGCGGCGGTACGTGACTGGATGTTTGATGCTGTCGGTGATTTCAACGCCTGTATAGGATGACGCTCGCCACAGCGACGCCATTATGATTTCGCAGGCCCCGTAGAGTCGTGATCACTATTTGGGAAAAATATTTTATTTCAGTTGGCGGAGGATTTGAAATAGTTCGCAACTCGCGAGATATTTAATAGACGAAACAATTTTTTATCTAGTTTCGTACTTTCGCGAAAAGTATGAGTTTCTATAAGTAAAATAAATATAATTTTAAAAAAGTTCTATAGAGTGAATAATATAATGATGATGAATGTATAATATTCCGATAATTATACATTCTAATGATTAATTATAAAATAAATGAATAATAGTAATAATTACTATTTTAGTTTACTTTTATTTTATTTTACTCACTGGAAATTTGTCAGAATAATTATACTCCGAGATTAATTACGTAGATATCGTACAACTGAAAGTCACTGTTTTCAATTAACGATTATCTCTGCGTAAATGGTTTTTTCCTTTATTTTTTTTTTTTTTTTTTTTATCGCACAACTCCGTCAACGAGACTTAATTTCAAATGGCACTCACGGATTCTCGATCTGTCTTTCAGATACGGACAGCGAGAGCGAGGATGGCTCGTCGACGAGGTTAAACTTCAACATCATCCCCTACACGGTGAGTAATTCCGTTCGTTCCTCTATGCAACGCGAATAGAAACGAATTGAAAGTCAAGGAGAAGGAACGTAACCTCTGCGCTCCGGGTATTCATAAATATCTTTTATCGATTGAATCTGTCGCGATACGCGTTTGATTCATGCTAAGAGAAGAATGTTTTATCTATTCCATCCACGGTTTATTTACATACTGCTCTGAATTCACATAAATCACCGCTGCCCCAGAGACAGGGTGAATGTTTTATATTGCAAGTTTTCATCCATTATTTCGTCTGCTTTCTTCATACACATATAAACTGTCCAATGCTGCATTCTTATTTCGAAACGTTTAGGTTTCTCGGTTCTTTCTCGAGCTTCAAACAATTTTTCGAATTTGTTGGTAGTAGTTGAGAGAGATAAATTCAATTAAATAAATTAAAGTAGAATAGAATAAAATAAAATAAAATACAGTAAAGTAAAATAAAATAAAATAAAATAAAATAAAGTAAAATAAAATAAATTAAATTAAATCGAATTTTCAATTAAGCGATTTAAATAAATTGCCAAATATACAAATATTTAATACACATAAATATATAATACACTTGATCCACAAATGGAAATAAATGAACGCGTGTTTGCTTGACTGTGAACAGAAGTGACTTGCGAATTAAAATGCAAGAGAATCGTTGATCGGGATATTTTATTAAACTCACGTGCGTCGATGGATCGTCGAGCGTGATTGTTACATTGTTTACCAGCCACCGTCGGGAAACTCTTGTTGATCTGCAATTATTAAACCGTTGCAGAACGTATTATTGACGATCTCTGCAATTGTTAAGCCTCTTTATCTCCTTTATCTTCTATCTCGTTCACGTCGTTCGTTTCGAAACAAGAAATTTATTAACACGAGAAACACTTCCTAATGTTACAGTCGCTCGTTCCTCTTCTTTTTTATCTGCTTCGTGTGATCATGTGATCGACGATCCGAGATTATCTAACCGTGTACAATCGCGTCGTTATCTTGTATCTCCGCGTATCTTAAAATATACGAGGATCTGCCAAATTTTAAAAATCCTGCGGGGAATAGTCGATGACGTTGCTGCAGCGTCGTGCAATTGTTTTCACGATTATGTGACCAACGACACGATTGTGCCTCGTGTAATTTTCAACAGAGAAATGTTTTAATTATTTCCACAGCGATCGGCCAAGTAATTATCAAAGCTGAAACAACAACAGCGAAGCCGAAGCTTCTATTATTAATGGTTAATAGAGAATAATGAATGAGATTCATGTACGTTGAACGTCGTTTAATTTCTAGCCATTGGCCAAATAATTATCGAAGTTGAGACGACAATAGTGTCCAAGGCTTTTATCATTTAACTATTATTACAAAGGACAATGAATGAATGACTATTGCATTGTTTGCGTGTCGAACGTTGTTCAGTTTCCAACGATCGATCAAATAATTGTCAAATTTGAAACGACGATAACTTATTATAGAGAATAATTAAATAAATAATTAATAATTAAATTAAATTATTATAGAACGAATGAATGAATTAATATTGTTTCGATCTGTATCTTGAATGTTGTTTAACTTCTAAAGTGATCGATCAAATAATTATCAAACAAACAATAATGTCCGCAGCTTTTACATTGACTATTGTAAAGAATAACGAATGAATTTTGAATGTTGTTTAACCTCCAGTGATAATTTCCAATGACCAAATAATTATCAATGCTGAGACAACAATAGTGTTTCCAAAGCTTCCATTACTATCTATTAATCTATAATAATTTATTAATAATAAGTGAATGAACGAATGTTGCTTTATTTGCAATGTTGAATACTGTTTAATTTCAAGTGATCGAGCAAATCATTTTTCAGCAACAGTATCCAATGTTTTCTATTACTATTTGGTCTAAAGAATAACGAATTATAATTTAAATATTAATTATATTTAACTAATTAGTAATTTGGATACTCGTAGTATTATAATTTTGGAAAATTATAATTTAAATACTAGTAATATTTAATTGTAATTTTTGAAAATTATAATTTAAATACTAGTAATATTTAATTGTAATTTT
>NW_025110433.1:523266-529626 GCF_011392965.1 Frieseomelitta varia | reverse complement strand
TAGTAATATTTAATTGTAATTTTGGAAAATTATAATTTAAATACTAGTAATATTTAATTGTAATTTTGGAAAATTATAATTTAAATACTAGTAATATTTAACTATAATTTTCGAAAATTATAATTTAAATACTTATAAATAGTAATATTTAATTATAATTTCCGAAAATTATAATTTAAATATTAATAATTTAAATATTAATAATTTAATAATTTAAATATTAATAATTTAAATATTAATAATTTAATAATTTTATTATTAATAATTTAATAATTGATAATTTTATTATTAATAATTTAATAATTGATAATTTTATTATTAATAATTTAATTACAATTTTTATAATCTTTAACTTAAATATTAATAATATTTAATTATAATTTAGATGTCCCGTTATAAACAATAAGAGCAATATTAAAAATACGATTAAATAGCAATCAAGCAGTAAACAAAAAATCTTCAAGGATAATTCAACAGTGCTCCACGAATAACAACAACAACAACAACAATAATAATAATAATTATGCAATTTTGAAAAAAATTGAAAGTCAATGAGGAAATAATTTCGAGTGCTTCTCGAAAATTTCGTTTCTCGTTTGACGTTTTTTTGTTTTCACGTTGAGCGGGTACGTGTAAGCGGTTGCAGCTAACGTTAAAATTGTTTCGGTGAAACGTGCGAGAGAGGCAGGTTGAACCGAACGCGAGTCGACGTGTACGCACGCTAAATTACCCAAGCACTTTTGATTGCGTAATGACACGCTTATGCTTTCTTGAACACACGCGTCTCGCTGATGGACGCTCACTTTCTCGACGAGCACGTACACGCCAGGAATCGATACAATTTCACACGGTGGTGGGGGAAAAAAGAGTTCGACGCAACTGGTGCATAATCGCCGCGGCTCTTATGAAAGCCGATTTCTGACGAAACAGTTTCGAGCGTTAGATCGATACGTGTATCGATAAGCAATCGATATATGTAGCTTTGGGACGATTTTCCTTGTGCGCCGCGATCGTGACGATGTTTCAAAACGAAATCACGTTACCGTTCCGCAATTTTACGTTGGCTGGGACATTTTTATTCATTTTGCACGTGCACAGGAGGCGTGTACAGTGTTAAAAATCATATTGGAAAGTATACTTCGTATATTGTTCATAGAATTGTATTATTCATAAAATAATATTTAATTAATCTTCTTAAATAAACATTAACTATTATAATATAATAATAATATACTCTAGCGTGATAATAATAAATATATTAATTATAATATAATAATAAATATAATAGTATAATACATATAATATTATTAGTATAGTATAATATGTATGATTGTATAACATAGATGTACAATTTGCACTTTAATTAATTTAAATGGTTTAAACTTTAAATTTAAATTCTACAAAGCTACAGTTTATTTGTTTTTATTTTTTCAATTCGTGTAATTCGTCACGAACGTGACTCGATATTGTAATATACATAAGGCAAAGGATAAATTAAATATTTAATAATTTTAAATTATAATAATGATAAATATTAATAATAAATAAATAATAATGATAAAATAATAAATATTAATAATGAATAAATAATAATCATAAAATATAAAATAAATAATAAATTAATAATAAATAAATAATAATGATAAAATATAAAATAAATAATAAATTAATAATAAATAAATAATAATGATAAAATATAAAATAAATAATAAATTAATAATAAATAAATAATAATGATAAAATATAAAATAAATAATAAATTAATAATAAATAAATAATAATGATAAAATATAAAATAAATAATAAATTAATAATAAATAAATAATAATGATAAAATATAATAATAATATAAACAATAATAAATTAAATATTGTATAATATTTACAGTAGATATAAATAGTACAAATATAGCACAGTAAATTTCTTCGATTCTACTCGACACACGCGCGTATATGCGAATCGTGAAAAATTCAAATTCGAATTTTCGTTCGGTGAACGCTTGAAACGTCCAGAACAGAAGATAGAGCAGAACACGCTCGGAATTGGAGAGGCGTGATTGCTTCTCGGTGTAGTTTCCCTTCTAATTTCCTCCCCTCGGCGATTATACCGCGTACAGAACGCCGTGTTCCTCCATATAAATCACCATAATCTCTTTAAGGAAGAAACGAGATCCCCCTTCCTCGAAATTTATCAACGATTCGCGAAGGATGCTCGTGCAACACGCTCGCGAGGCTCAAGTGAAACGGTGTTACTAAAGCAATATTGTATATTAAAGTAAACTTACTCAGTATATCAAAATAAAACTTCAAATCGAGTAAAAGTTTTTCTCTGCGAAAGCTGTTGAAAACATTCCTTCCGTTGGCCCAATCGTACTGGCTCGAAGCTAAAACGAAAGGCTAGAACACAGTCACTCCCTGGGCGACATTTTTCGAAGATTTGAATGCTTTCACAACAGGAACACAGAGAGAAGTGGAGCAAAAATACGATGCTTTTGTGGTAGGAATTTAATATCGGTTTGTGGCCACGTAACGAGCACGTAAGTGGTTACATAAACACTGGGCAGCCGGCGGAGAGATCGAGTGACTCGAACCCGTTATAGAAAGTTTCTCATGTGAGCTCTCTCGCGTTCGATCCGCGCCGGATCTCTCCATTATCCACCGGCAACGGTACTGAAACGACCATGATTGCCCTATAATCCGTGCATCCTGGTGCGATCGTCGTGTGCCTACGGTGTCTGCCGATGATTAGAGCCTCTGCTCTCTGCTCCTACGTTTCTCTCGGGGCATCGTTTCATCGATCAGTCGATTAATCTGATCGTTTCGTCGTCGTCGATCCACTTACAACGAATGATCGAAACGATGCTCGGATTTAGTTTCGAATCTGAGGATATTTTTTGAGATCGTGACTTCTCGCGGTTATCTTATAAAATTCTTAAATTGTGTAAATTTAATTTAATTTAACAGGATTATGTTGTATCGTAATTAACTTTAAAATAGAATTAAAATTATTATAATATATAATATAATTGTTATAGTAATCTTCTTCTATCTTCTGTTCTTTTTCTTTAATGTCGCATGGACAGCGAAGTCATTAGCGACAATATTGTAATAATAAATTATTACAATTAACTTTAAAGTAAAATTAAAATTATCATAATGTATAATATAATTATTATAATGATAAATGATTGCAATTGATTTTAAAATAAAATTAAAATTATTATAATGTATAATATAATTATTAGAATAATAAATTATTCTAATTGACTTTAAAATAAAATTGAAATTATTACAATGTATAATATAATTATTAGAATAATAAATTATTGTAATTGACTTTAAAATAAAATTGAAATTATTACAATGTATAATATAATTATTAGAATAATAAATTATTGTAATTGACTTTAAAATAAAATTAAAATTATTATAACATATAATATAGTTATTATAATAATAAATTATTATAATCAACTTTAAAATAAATAATAAATAAATAAACAATTAAGATTATTATGCTTAACTTTAAAATAAAATTAAAATTATTATAACATATAATATAATTATTGTAATAATAAATTATTATAATCAACTTTGAAATAAAATTAAATTATGTGTTTTAACAATTAAGATGATCGTAATTAACTTTAAAATAAATATTAAATAAATAAATAAACAATTAAGATTATTATAATTAACTTTAAAATTAAAATTATTATAACATATAATATAATTATTATAATAATAAATTATTATAATCAACTTTGAAATAAAATTAAATTATGTGTTTCAACAATTAAGATAATCATAATTAACTTTAAAATAAGTAATAAATAAATAAACAATTAAGATTACCATAATTAACTTGAAAATAAAATTAAAATTATTATAATATATAAAATGCACGCATGTGAAATACGTACGTATCCGAGAGCAGGTGGGTAAATTTGCTCGTTTGATCCTCGAAACGGGAGAGACTCGAATTCTTCTTCTAACCTCCGCCGAAGTTTCTTCAAGCGTGAACAAATCTCTCTCTCTCTCTCTCTCTCTCTCTCTTTCTTTCTCACTTTGACAGGCTCGTTTTTAATGAAACTACTGCGCTTTTACCATTCCATCGATATCGTTCGTCGTACTTTATTACGACGGCTCTCGACTCTCGCGCTCTCGACTGTTGAAAAGAGCCGGGGTCCTCGTCGAGTTCTCGTCGACTCATCGTTTCATCGTCGCGAGAGTCACTCGTTAACTCGGTTGAATTTTTCCGCGCGGAGGGAGAGGGGGGTGAAAAAAAAAAAGAGGCGTCGGTGACATCGTTCGCGACCGAAGAAGACGAATCGTCTTTTCGAGGCGAGCCCCTTCGAAAGCTGTCTTTTCAGCCAGGATTTCATAGTCGAGTTGGCTCGAAAGCTGGTCGGACACTCTTTAAATGCGTGCTCGAAACGCTCCTTTGTGAATCGCTCGCAAGTCTTTGGTAACGTCGCGGAGAAATTGATGTGCATTAGCACAGAGTCTGGAAGTGTGTGCCTCGGGGAGCTCGTGTTCCAAAAGATCCCTCCGGGATCAAGGAATTGAAATTAACGCGCAAAGATGGGATAGAAAATGGTGGTGTGTAACGGAGCACAGCTCTGGAGCTTTTGTTTGTACGTTGTGGCAAGAAATCACTCGAGCCTCGAATCGAGGTTGTAAAATTTCTAAAAATTCGCTCTGCCAAGTTCCGACGATCGACTCTAAATTTACGGAGACGTGGAAAGAAATTTTGGAAAGTTGGGGAAAATTACTAATTGATTATTCCGCTAGGCAATTTTAACTGTATTCTGTGAATTGAAAGAGATCTCTCGAATTATTAATCTGCTGATTAAACGTGTCGATTCTCTGAATCTACAAATCAAAAGGAATCTCCAAAATTTCCATAAAAATGTTGTTTTAATCTTCGATCCATTCGTTCCAGTTTTAATTCATCTACGAGTTGAAAGAAATTTCCATTGAAAATCATAAATTGTTGCTAAATGCAGTTGTCCGCTAATGCTAAATCCACGAGTCGGAATGAATCTCGTAGAGAGAACGTTGCAAATTGCTCGTTCCAATCACTTTGTTAGTTTCAGCGTTCACTCTAAACGCCTGCGAGTTGAAAAAACGCATCTATGGATCGAATTACAAAATGAAGCATTAAACTACAACGGATCAAGATTCATCATGATCTTCGAAATTCCTAAAGAAAGAAAAATCACAAACTACCCACTCTGCTTTAATCCATACGAAAGTCGAAAGAAATTGCCCGTTTAAGGGTTGAAGAGGCAGCATCTGACTACAAACGAATTTTGAAAATATTATCAGAAGAGATCTTTAAAAAGAGAAATTACAAATTGCTCTTCGTTTCGATCAACTTTCTCATCCTCAGCCAGTTGATTCTAAAACCTGAAACATACGAGTCGAAGAGAAACGGAAAATCGCAGAAAGGATCGAGGAAGAGAAACACCTGGTTACAACCAAGATCAAGGATTACCATGGATTTAATGGGAAAAACTTGGTGAAACGGGACAAAGGTGGTCGTGTCCGACTGGTCCCGATTAATTAATTAATTAATCGATCGGGAAATGGTAATTAATTAATTAATCGATCGCCGACGAAGGCGAAGCCCTCTCTCATCGGCGTCGAATAATTAAATTCCATTCTTGCCTCGTTACCTGTAACGTCTTACCGTCGGATAATACCGTCCAAGGGTTTTGTATGGTGGCGGAGGAGAAGTGGGAGAGCAGAGGGATGGAGAGAACTGGTACAAGAAGATAAGGACGATAATTGCGAGAGATGTAGTGTAGTAGAGAGGCTCCTGAGGCCAGAGATGAGAGAGGGAGTTATTATCGGATATATAAACCGCGTACGACCCTGAATAAGAAAGAGGAGGAAGGGGTGGAATGGGGGTGGATGCGGAACGAAGGTAACCCGGCTACGGAAGAAAAGAAAAGAGGGAAGAAGAATCCGGGACAACGGGTGATTTCTTGCCCGATCTTTTGTGAATGGGGCAGCTCTCCCTCTCGACGCCCAAGCATCTGTCAGAGGTGCTCATTCTTATCTTTTATCGACAGGTTGTTAAAATGAACGGGGGGATGTTTCCCTAAGTGGTACGCTATTGGACGTGTCTGTTAACCATAATGATTTTTAACCATAATACTTGTCAGTTCTGTCCTTCATTGAAGGTTAGTTATTTATTGAAAGGGATTTATTATATAAGTCATTTTACAATTCCTGAGTGGTACACTATTGGACGTGTTTATTAACTATAATAATGTTTAGGAAAATTCGAGTTTGGTTCTTGTCGTCAAATATGTATTTGTCGAAGATGGTCGATTTTAGGTTAGGTTTAGGT
>NW_025110433.1:334243-523098 GCF_011392965.1 Frieseomelitta varia | reverse complement strand
GGTCGATTTTAGGTTAGGTTTAGGTTAGATTTCATTGAAGGTTAGTTACTTATTGAAGGGAATTTATGAAAGGAGATTATAGATCGTTTTACAAACTCTAAGTAGTACACTATTGGACGTATCTATTAACTATAATGATGTTTAGGAAGATTCGAGTTTGGTTCTTGTCGTCAAATATGTATTTGTCGAAGATGGTCGATTTTAGGTTAGGTTTAGGTTAGGTTGCATTGAAGCTTAGTTACTTATTGAAGGAAATTTATGAAAGGAGATTATAAATCGTTTTACAAACTCTAAGTAGTACACTATTTGGACGTATCTATTAACTATAATGATGTTTAGGAAGATTCGAGTTTGGTTCTTGTCGTCAAATATGTATTTGTCGAAGATGGTCGATTTTAGGTTAGGTTTAGGTTAGGTTGCATTGAAGCTTAGTTACTTATTGAAGGAAATTTATGAAAGGAGATTATAAATCGTTTTACAAACTCTAAGTAGTACACTATTTGGACGTATCTATTAACTATAATGATGTTTAGGAAGATTCGAGTTTGGTTCTTGTCGTCAAATATGTATTTGTCGAAGATGGTCGATTTTAGGTTAGGTTTAGGTTAGGTTTCATTGAAGGTTAGTTACTTATTGAAAGAAATTTATGAGAGGAGATTACAGATCTCTTTAAATGATGTCGTATAATGATCTAAATTATATTTGGTTATTTCGATTCAAATGCATGAATTTAATTAAAAATAAAAACAGACACTTGCAGTGAAGTGTGAATGATCCACGTGCAACTTTGATCGACCGTTTCTAAGTCTTTAAGCTGATGTCTGATCATTTATTTGTCCTAGTTTAATTTATTATTAATACAAATTGAATTGAAAATTGATCGGAAACAGAGCAAAACTTGATCCAGATTCGTCGCAACTGAATTGCCCAATGAGAACCGCTGAAACTAAAGACATAGAAACTGAAACAATGCCGAGAGTTGTCTTCTTACTCCGTCGTTTTACAAAACATCATCTCTCTTCTTCTCCTCGGCTTGCGTTCTTCCTTTTTCTTCGGCTTGAAAGCTTCATCACCCTGTTCCGCATCTTTTTTGTCTTCTCTCGGTCGATCCTACTTCAAGCCGCACCACCACTATCTTCTTCTCCTGGCTGATCTTTCTTCGAGGACCTGCGACTACGAATTCTCTCCCTCTCTGTCATATCTCGTCGTTATTCGGACGTGAGAAATCCATTCGCGTCGATTTCGAGTTAAAAATCATTTCGCTTCTAATATCTGCAATCAATTTTCTCAGTACGGAACAGATATTTCAATGTCGCGAAAAATATTTTTGTGGAAAGTGGAGGAAAATGATTGAGAGAAATTTATAATTTATAAATTGTAAGTTATACAGTCGTGTAGAATACTTTAATACGATTCTATCTTTTACAGTTTGCTGAATTACACTCATTTTTAAATTTAAATGCTTTTATATATATGTGTGTGTGTATATATATATATATATATATATATATATACACACACACACACACACATTATTTAAATATATATATATTTTTTTATACATATTATTTAAATATATATAATATATATTATTTAAATTATATATATTATAGTATTTATTATATATATATATATATATATTATATTTTTTTGTAGCATTTATTATATATTTACATTATATATTATATAATGTAATATTTATATATAATATATATACATATTATATATTTTATATATTAGTATTTATTATATATATATTATATAGTATTTATTATATTATATAGTAGTATATATTAGTATTATTATGTATATAGTACTAGTATTATATATAGTTATTATATATATAATAGTAATATATAGTAATATCATATACATAGTAGCATATATTAGTATTTATTATATATATATTATATAATATTTATTATAGTATTTATTATATAGTATATATATATATAGCTTCATTGAAACTACCAACTAAAAAAAGTTTTCGATCACAATGTTTCCAAAAACATGGAAATTTTTTACTTTCGTATAAGGAAACTTCCGATTGAAATATTGCTAATAATAATACAGCGATACTTTGTTCCTAAAATTTTTAACATTTTTAAATACTTTCGAAAGCCTTTTACCGAGAATAGTATTTTATTTCAATATCAAAAACACTCTCCTTTAACAAATAACATAACAGGGCATTAGCGTATAATTAAAGCGAGAGCTAATTTATATTCGTCTTGCTACAAAGATAATATTTCAATCGAAATTTTGTGAAGAGCCGACGAGTATCGTTACACACACACACGCGCGCGCGGAGAGAGTGAAGTAGATCGAGTCACGTTATAGTCAGACGTTTCGCCTGTTCTTGATTAGGGCGCGTGCTCACCGAAATTCTACCGCACAGTAGATCGTGTCGCGTCATGATCAGACGTAGTCATCCTAAATTCAGCAAAACCGGCACGAGAGACAGCGGTGAACTTATAATTAATGCAGATGGCGTGTAACGTAAGGCTCGTTGATTAAACATTTATCAAATTGGTGCTGCATTGTTACGAAACTGTCGAACGATCGTGTTAGGACTAGCTGCGTTTAAAGGTCATTGCATATGGATAATACGGACCGATCTCTCGAGCCGTCTCTCTTTCAAGGAATTCAATTTTCTGCCACCCGATATCTCCTTGCCGGATTATGCAAATGGTTTCTCACGGCATTGGCACGAATGTAGTTACGATTGTCGCGGAGAGAGAGGGACACAGTAATCGTAGAGACGCTCTACTGATATGAATCAGAGGGAGTGTTTCAACAGAATATTGTTGCAAATTTTTTTTTCCTTGATCTTTTCGATTTTTTTATAAACATTCATGCATTTTTTTATAAACATCATACTTTGATAAGTTACAACGACACTGTAAATTACGAATTACAAATTGTAAATTATAATAGAGGTAGAGTTTTGATAAATTATTATCACCAGGATGGATTTAGACTTGCTTATTTTCGATAAAATATTAAAATTAAATAATAAATAGAGATTAAAGTTAAATTGAAATTAAATAACATAAAGATTAAAATTTACATTGTATCTGCTTTTTTAAAATTGGTTACGTCACATCCTCTTTACTAAAAGCATCACTCGTCATTGATAAGAATTAGATTTTCCTTGCGTATCGAAGACTTTCCCTCTTTGAAACGTTTGACCGATACTTTAGACGGTGTGTTAAAATACTCTGAACGTCGCGTGTCGCCAGAATTTCGCTCTGAAGTAAAGTCTAAACATCTTAATAATCTTCAGTTAAACTCAGCCCTGTAAACGTATCTCCAAACAGTTGAAATTTTTTAATCTTAATGTTCTGCAAACCTCCTTCCTAAAAAAAAAAAAAAAAGGCAATCTTTTTTATCTTTACTTTCGCCGCGTTTCTCAATGTTTAAAGATTAAAATTACTTAAAAAAGAGAGAGAGAGAGAAACGATTGTTTCGCTTTAATCAAGGTAGAAAGAAGGAAAGATGGTGTTTTCGCTGCTGTTTTTACAGCCGGAAAAGGAGTTGCTGGCTAGAGTTAAATTGAAATGAAAGCGTAAATTCAATTTTCCTGCGCGGCTCTTCTTGCTTCTGCCAACGGACGGAAGGAACAACCGGATGAAACGAATTGTTTAAACGAACGACGATGAAACCAGAGGGGCAGGTAACGTTTCACAGAACGTTGCACCGGTAACGTCGCATAGAGCCTTGCAAGACGACACCATTTGTGCGCTACTCGTACAAACGTTTCAGTGAACCGTTACGTGAACATTATAGTACTGTGTTTCAGGAACTGTCATACACGCACATCACGCTATATACCGTTTCGCGATGTGCGTCGTGACGTTGGACGTTGCATAAACATCTTTCACAGTGTGAAATTTCGTAACGTGCCATTGCATCGACACGTTATCACCATCGGTCATCTCTCTAATTTCGTCTTATAATTTATAACTAGGGAGAAACTCCCAAATTGCATGCGTGGCGATATTCACTGGCGACATCTGTTGCAAGAGATTTTTTTCACACCTTCTTCCTGAGAATTAGTATTTGAGATGTTCGCTTGTACAGAAGGCAACACTTCTGCAGAATTATGTAAAATATGTCCACGATCGGTCCTCAAGCAAACTCGTATCAATTTCAATTGTAACATTTAGACCAAATTGGTATAAACTTCCCTTTGTGACGAGAGAGAATGAAACAACAATTATTAGAAAATTAATAAATTAATAAAAAATATATTGTTAATAATATTTAATATTATTATGTAATTATTATTTAATATTATTAGTATTATTAATTTATTTAATATTGTTTTTAATATTTAATATTATTAGTATTATTAATTTATTTAATATTGTTTTTAATATTCAATATTATATAATATATAATAATATTAATATTTAATAATAATATAAATATATATTAACAACAAATAAAAAAATTCAAATAATGATACCAACACATAATATCAATAGTTACTAATTTAAAATTAGACAGAGCTGGAATTAAAAATTAGACAGAACTTTATTTTACCCATTTGAGGGATAATTCAGATTTCACGCTCTGCTGTAACAGCCTCGTGCGTGTAATTGTCTTTCGTGAGATTAATCGCGGGCAAGTAGATCCACATCGTCTCCGTAGAAACGAAACTGTTACTCGCGAACGATCCGATGAAGTATGATCGTCAGACGTTTGCAAATTGCGGCGCAGGATACGGCTTATAACGTAGCACGTCGGCATCGGTCTGTGAAATTGCGTTTCACCGATATTCGCCCTGATTCTGAGCCAGTCTATCTACCCTGCTGGCACGCCGACGACGCGTCCGGACGTACCGATCGTCATCGATGCATACCCCGTGATCTCGCGATCGATGATCCCTGATCGGCTTCCCGGCCATCCGGTATCGATTCAACGAGCCGCACCATCTATTATTCGCACGCAACCGTGGCTAGCGATTTGCATTTAGGGTTGGCTAACCCTGTGCCCCACTGGACAGAGGCTGCGGGACTTGGCTTCAGACAGAATGGTGGATGATGGCAATTTCCACGCGAATTTCCCTTTAGATCGTTTCGATAAAAAGAGAATGAAGTTATAAATCCTTCGATTTTTATAAATATCCACTTGATTATAAGATACTTGTTAAGACACTAAGAACGAGCGACTAACTTTCATTAACAATTTACAGGTACTAAAAAGTTGAAAGTTTACACGACACTGCAATCACGTCGTTATTAATTCAAAAGGAAAGAAAAAAAATTGAAGTTTATTGATCTGAACAAACCTTAATTCATGCATTAAACAACACAATGAGAGGTTCCCTCTCCATAATCTATTTTTGTGTCTCGTCGACGACGTAGGACAGAGCAGTTTAAAGTGTCCCCACCCGTAATTAGTTTCTTGCCACGGACAATGGAGAGTCACTCTCGTCTTCCCTTGTTAGACCTTGTCTGTCAATTACACCGGATAATCGTAAACGCAACTACACGTCTCCGTTTTCTATGGTGCAGGTGGGCGACAGAGACACGCTGACGTCCGTGGCCGCGAGATTCGACACAACGCCATCCGAGCTGAGCAAATTCAACAGGCTCGGAAGTACTTTCATTTACCCCGGCCAACAGCTGTGGATACCGGTGGAAGGAGAAGGTCGGACAAAAGGCGGAACTGCCGATGCACCGAGCCCGGTTACTTGTCACGATCACGAGTCGCAGGATGACCTGCCACCAGAAGAAAAAGGTAATTCTAATCTTAAGTGTTTTATATTACTGGCAGCGCAGAAAGCATCGGCTAGTTTATATGCTAATTGAGGGATTCAAGAGAGAGTTGACCAACTCTTGAGGCTTTTATCGGAAGTTGCGTGTTTCATTAGACTGTTCCATAATTACGACTATCTTTTTCTCATCTTGACTTGTATTGACATAGAAATAGTGTATCTTTTGATTTTTCTTTTTGGACGTTTGAACGTAAACATTCGATTAAGAGAGCAATGTTACAAATATTCTCCTCGTTGCGAAATATCTTATTTGGCAAATTACTTACGTACGTGAAATCGCGCGAGGAAATTCTGAAAATTCTGAAAATACGACGGCTTTGCAAATAACGAATGATTAACAGTTGATGGAGAATCCTATTTAAATTTTGTTCTTATATGGTTTCTTCTCTTGACCCACATTTGAGTTTCTTATAGAAATCATGGAATACAATAATTACTATCATTAGACTGAAATAATATGTGGCTTGGCTCTCTCTCTTGCACGGAAATTATACCACATCAGGAAGATAAATATTTATATGTATACATAATTACAATACACTAAATATTTTGCCAGATAATTTTAGATAAAGATTGGCTATTAAATTTTAAATAAAACACATCGTTTAATTAGAGTATGATGTTGTATTTTTCTATTAAATTTCATATCTTTCACACGACTACAGAAAATTTTTGCTACGAGAAAGCGAGGTGAATGAAAGCGTTTCATTGAAAAGATACCTGCCAATAGTTTTAGAACTATTGTAAATATTCAACGTTGCTGCTTTCACTTAATTCTGATTTGGTAAAAAAACCAGGGAATGAAAATGAGTTTATATTTACCCGTTATTGAATATTGCAAACGCTGACGACAACTTGACCAATGTTGCGTGAGATTTGAAGGTTTGATTGTTGACACGTTTGCTACGCAATCTCGTTTGCAATTGTGATTTCCAACGTACGCGTTTCTTCTTGATCGTATTTAAAACGTTAGTTGTTAAGAACTCCTTGCGTTTGTATCAAAAAGTATTTACTCCAATTAATATGATCGATATCAACAGAGAGTACCTTGCCTAAATGAAAGTAATTTCGAGATAAGAATTTCTTTCCACTCGAAATTCGAGTGTCAGGCCATTTCAGAGTGTTATCATATTATCTCCATTTCCATTTTTGACGTTTTTGACATCGTATTTCCTCCGAACTGTTACGATATGTAATTGAGTGAAGGTGACAGGGGAAAAAAGAAAAGCATACGGATAGAAAAATTCACTGTATGGAACTGGCGGAATTTATTAACGTTTCATTAGCCTGGAACAAACGTCAGGAAAATGTATTGTATTTAATTGACATGTGAAACGTACGTTCGAAGACACGCATTTAATGCAACGAGCCATATCTGTCCAAGTCTTATCTGTCTAACGCAATAGATTGGTATTAATATTCTGCGCGACACTTCGTCCAGTCGGATACAATCGAGACCCAATTCATCTTGATATTTGGCCAGGTGAGTCAGTCCGACTTACCTGAACGCCATTCGGTTCTCTGTTCCATTATTCATGAACTGACGCCCGCGCTAATTTTGCTTTCGGATTACATTCGCCGCATGATCCAACGTTTTGATACGGATAGACGCTATTTATTGCGACTCGCAAAGAAAGTTTGAAAAATTAGAAAATTGAAGGAAGAATTGGAAGAATTTGCACAGATGTATGTTGTTCATGTGACATAAATGGAGCAATTTTTTTCTGCTGAGAAATGGTCCTGCAGGTGAAAATAACACTCGAGAAGAAATCTTGATTTTTCATATTAATCGTGACTATTTACGAGAGCGTGAGATGTAGAAGAATAGTCGAATTAAAAGTTGAATTGTATTTTGCGGTCTATATTGTGATGGTAAAAAATGTTCAGAAATTTAAAAAAAAAAAGAAATTTATATTGTAGTATACAGATTGTAAAAGACCGTCGAGATTATTTGGCCCAAAATTGCAATATTTTCTCAATTTTAAGTATATTGAAATATAACCCAGGCAAAATAAATAATAATAATTTCTATCCAATGATATACCGCTGAATTAAAAAAAAAAGACGAGTTATTGTATGACGGTTTGGTCACTCGTTATGGTCCGTGAACCAGTTACTAGCGCAAGAGGTGTTTAATTTAACTTTTTCTCAATTTCATAAGTAATTTATATAACTTCATTGGAGATGTATTTTCTTTAAAGTTCAGCGAGAAAAGAAAACTGATCCGTTACTTTCGTCGCATAAACCACATTTGTGCAAAGTTCCAAATTTTGTTTAATTTTTTCCATTTGCTCAAATCTTCTTCTCGCTAAAAATATTCTTTGATTAACTTATGGAAAAAAGTTGATTTAAACTAGGATACTGATTTTTATTTGAACACGTGATATTGAATACGTGATTTATTTGAATACGTGAATCATGGCGTAACTTGGTACTACATTCTATTGTAAAATGATAATCGAGGTGAGAGTAAAAATAGTAGGTATACGTGACGCAATTAAGCGAACAGCGAGATCAACATCGATGCGATAATTGTTGAAATAAAATTCTATAAAAGATTGTTTACAAAATACCGAATACGTTAGAGAGGATATTTTTGAAACGGCGCACTAAGAAAGAACGGAAGTTGAGCATTCGGTGGCGCCACTTTACACAGTCTTGTTAAATATATGGACGTTCATAAAATCGTAAAAAGCGAAGTATCCATTGAGGATAGAATTATACATTCAGTGATGTGGCTTAGTTTTGTGTAGATAATTTATGTAAGAAGAGAATTGGCGGATCAATATTTAGAAAGAGCATGTGTCCCTCGCTGTGTATTCCGTTTCCCGCGCGTTCTACCTATCTTGTTCTCTCTCCGTGACCTATACCTATTTTGACAAACGTTTCAATCGATAGCCACAATTTTAACTTAGTAAAACTGTTTAAAGTGCCTTTTAGAAGTGTCGTTGGAAGTTTTAAAAATGTATTTGTGATCGTACGTAATTTATGAAGAACGTTTAATTTTACTCTTTACTCCTAAGTGTATTCATTCCCATATGCTCGTTTGCAAATTATTAAGTTTAATTATTTTGAATGATTATATAAAAGTAAAGTAAAATAATTACGATATATTTATAATAATTTCATGAAATTTCGTGATTTGTTATTATTTTAGTTTCCTTTTTATTTCTTTTGTCATTCAACATATGCATGCACATATGTATATTTTGCATATATTTTGCATTTGCGTCAGCTGATCGGCGTCGCGATGTAAACTATGTAAGGGACATGGCGTTGTTGTGGATATCAAACATAACCTATAAACCATAGAAAACAAACAATGCACGCTGATTTCATTTCAAATAAAGTACAAATCTTGTTGTCATGTTGTTATTTGCTACTCTCGTTAAATCAAACAGTATCACTTAAAGATTCCGTCACACAAAGCGTTCATTTCTCATAATTAAATACTACAAAATAATTGTATGTTTGTGTAGCATTGAAGTGATACTGAAACACATAATTTCTTTTTATTTTCGATATGGGTGAGCTGCGTTTAACCTTTCAGAAATATTTCATAGTAAAATAAAACTTTATATTAATATCATATTTTTCTTTTTAGAACTTTTGGACAACTTGAGGCCAGTGTCACCAAAAGTAAGCCATGAAAGAGTGAAAACACCTCTTGGCGTCACAAATACAGTTATAGAGGAAGAAGAACAACCATTTAAAGAGAGATTTTTGAAAATTAATGTTCGTCATATCACAGATGGTCAGGTAAGGTTTATGTTATTTTTATATAAAGCTTCCTATATTTTTTAATGCCTGTTATTTATTATTTTCAATTTACAGGGTGTTGTTGGTGGAGTATTGCTAGTTACACCAAATGCAGTCATGTTTGATCCAAATGTTTCCGATCCTCTTGTAATCGAACATGGTGCTGAGTCTTACGGTGTAATTGCACCAATGGAATTTGTGGTGAATGCTGCAATTTACTATGATATTGCGCATATGCGTGTCGGACACACAAAATCCGGAAACTTGGATAAGAAGCCAGAAATTTATTACATGAAGAAACCTTCACAAAGTGAAACTGTCAAGTGTCAGTCGCCAGAAAAGGAGGAGAATTTTCCAGAATTAACTGCAGACGATGCTGAAAACGAGAGCTGTACCGAGAGAGATGGAGATGCTTTTCCAAAGGCCTTTGAGAGAGATCTCGTTACTCCCACTAATCTTCAAAATGTACATCAATTTAAACATTAACGACTATATTTTTGCAATGTGATAGTTGTCAAATAATTGTCCTTTTGTTAACAGGAGGACGATACAACGACAACCAAAGAAAAGGAGAAGGAAAAAGAGAAGGAGAAGGAGACTAAAGAGGTGAGCAGTGGTCAAGCAAGTAGAACGTTAGAGGAACGTAGACGTTCTATGCTTGATCATCACTGGCCAGTTCCTAGTAAAGATCAGTATCCATGGCCTGTCGAGGATGAACAACAAGATTCTTTAAATTCTGACAAAGTGAGATCAATTACTCGTTTTTATGAAAATTCACGCCTATCTTCGATCACCAATTGAGGTACAATAAACGTTTTTATTTACAGACGGATTCCGCGAAGTCGAAGGTGATTCCCGAAGGCGAAGAAGGATCTCTAGTCAAACTGTCATGCCACGACTCTGGTATTGACATACGTGACCCTAATCCCCCTTTCCCAGTAGTTCAGCCCAACCCCACAAAGAAAGTTTATTCAGACGCAGATATTGTCTTATCTTCAGATTGGGTCCCTCCTATTACTATTGCTCCGACGAACGTTACAACTGATTCGCTAGATAGTGGTTCTGCCGTTAATGGTAGGAAGAAGGCGAGTTCAGTATCATTTAGCTTAGACAGTAATAATACGGAGGAACCTGAGAAAGATGAGGAACATAAAGACGATGACAAACAAGAGACTCGCAGGAATAAGGTGATATTATTAGATCCATCTTTGTCATCCATTCGATGTAATCTGTATTTTGTTTTAACTGTTTCTGTCATTTGTTTCAGATGTTAAAACGATTGTCATATCCTCTGTCGTGGGTGGAAGGGTTAACTGGCGAAAAGGAAGATGAAAGTAAATCTGGATCTGATAAAGTTCCGAGTCTTCCTAATAGTGCGGATTCTCATCATTCGTCAGTTTTCAGCAAAGTTTTCTCAAGGTGATAACACTTAGCCCTGTTAAGTTTATAAAATGTTTACAAGGATTTTTCTTTGTAATTCATATGATATAATAATTGTTCTCTAAATTAATATCATGCGCTTTTATATTTTACTTTACTATTCGTGTATGTTAGTAATGAGTAACTCGATGAAAAAGAAATTTGCATATTTTCTATATACAGGAAAGGTTCTCAATGCTCGGGCCTCCTTTATATGGTGTAACGTTTATTTTCCATGTAATCGCTTTCTGCTGAGATCTTTTAGAAGTTCAAAATAACATTTACAACGTACTCGGGGCTATTCATAGTGAAACACGGTCGCGTACATGGCGCATAAGCTTGGCAAAGATTTTATTTCGAAAAGCACGTTTCATTATGAATATCCCCGTTCGTTATAACATAGAACATTAATTAGAAATTTGCGCGCAGAAGCAAGCAGCTTATTTGCATTTGCGAAACGCGCTTTTGGAATAATCTTTCTTTCAATTTCTAAACGGTAAACGAATCAAAGGAATGGGCACGTGTAATGTTTCCAACTCAATCCAGACGTTGTCTTCGATAAGCTCGTACCATCATAGTCCGTTTTTTTTTTTTTTCTTTCAATTTTGCTCCTCCGTTCTTATTTTTTTCTTTTTTTTTTTTTTTCTTACGAAATGGAACCAACAAATTAGTCATTTAGCTCAATGTGGTGTATCCGACGAGGAGAAATAGAATCATTGAAATAACAACATGCCCTAAAATGATTTCTATCGATTAATGTAATTTGGCACAAACTGATTCGAAGGGGCTGATTTGAGAATACTGGTTATTTTTCTACCATTTTGAAACCGATACGAGCAATCAGACTGTGATGGTAAATCTGTGTTAAACATAAAGCTTAACCATAGTTTCCAATGTGACTAACAAAGAATATGTAATGGTGGTGGATATAAGCTCGCCGATCAACCTGGTGAGTGACTTTAGCTCGGGCCTGTTTGCTAAAACTCCCAGCGAAGAGAGCGGTGGGGGCGGTAGAGCCGGAGGGACACCTCCGCTTACCGCCTCCTCTCTCTCCCAGGACTCCAGCAATCCTCAGATTTCACCTGGTCCAGGAGGGCTTATGGGGTGAGTTTGGGCCCGGTCATGAACCAGCAAGTTAATAATGTAAAATCCACGTTAAAATCCACTTTGTCCTTATGATTTCTCTGTTTTTATTCTGCCCACTGTTGTTCCGCTCTCTTTCGCTCTTTCTCTCTTTCTCTCTATCTTTCTCTCTGTCTCTGTCCGTTTCTCTCTTTCTCTGTCTATCTCTGTCTTTGCCTTTATCTCTTTATCTCTCTTCTTTTATCTCTATCCTATTGGCTGTTGAATTTTCTATTATTTTTGGTTGAACGTTTATCTTCTTATAGATACATCTAGCTCGTTGTTTCTTGTTGTTTTCCCTTTATAATTATACACGTGAGACTCATGTTGTGAGATCGTTCTCTTGCCAGTTTTTTATGCGACCGACGATTATGTTTCGCAGGATGTGAAATTAATCCGAGTTTCTTGTAAGTTCCACCTGTTCAAGCATCCGACACGATACTCTATACTTCGTTATACTACCTCACCTGTCCTCGTCTCACTTCAGTTTTATTTAATACTTTCTGTTAAACTTTTCTCTCGAGGTTGAGAAAGATCAGCGTTCTCTTGTTTTTCCTGCTTTCAGGTAAATGTGCTACCGTCTTTCAGAAATCGAAATTAAAAAACAAATATATACTATATTATATATATATATATATACCGCTCTACAGTTATCGCTTACAGACAACACACTATCGATTACAGTCGAACACAGCGTTTTAGTAAACCCCTGAGCAGCCATCCGACTTTATTTCGCCGTACCATACATGTTGGATACAGTTTTAAACATCTATCTTGAATGTCATTGTTTCTCCACGACTCGATCGCTCTCTATCATGTCTGCAATATGTACATCACTCGGTGTGGTACGCTGCTTCGAAATTACAGTGAACACGAAACAGTGAATTCTCGTGTACTCGTGATTTTGAAACGCGATCTCTCAGCGGTGTTAATCGACAATCAATAATTTCCTGGTTTTTCCTTTCAGGCGGTCTTCCGTGGGCACGTTCATCAGGCAGCAACCGTTGACGTCGTCAGGTAGCAGCAGCGTGGACAGTAGTCGAGGCAGCAAAACATCGACCACCGCTCCACGATTGGACTACCGTAGCATGGTCTCTGTCGAAGATATGCCGGAGCTGTTCGTCAGTTTCGACAGTAAGTGTCAGAAATTTCTCGATCGATTTCTCTGTGGAACTCGATATATTTCAATTTCTCTTTCTCTCTCTCTCTCTCTATACATATATATATATATATATATTCTGAATGATTAATTCAATGATTGTAAGATATACTGTGACAGACTCCGCTCACACAAAATGTCTCTACGAACTCATGAGCCTTTACAGGGTGTTTCGTTTTGTTGATGGACTTTTTTGAAGAAACAGTTATGAGGTCTATTATGAAACGGCTATTTTTAAGAGTATCGTATTATTGTTAGAGAGAAGAGTCTTTACGTCAACAGGAAAGGAAAACACTCTGCGAAGGGATCGATAACTCTATAATTAATCACACGTAGCCGCGAACACGTGAAAGAAACGGTGAATAAATGATGGCAAACGGGATTACGTTCCACGCACTGCACTCGCTCGTATGTATAGACGGCTTCTTAAACGATGTTATTTTGCTAGTGCATTTTATTATCGCCCCCTTTCTTCGAATCTTTGATCGTCTTTTTGATTCGACATTTTTCCAACCTTACGGACGTTCTTCTCTTCGCGCCAGGCGAAACGAGAAAGGCCCAACTCGATCGACCAAATGCGCTTACGTTAACATTGTGTCACACAAATTTTAAACGTTTAGTCTCGATTGTTATTCTGTATGGTTTCTTGACATTCTCTACTCGTTTGTCATTGCCAGTTTTCTCTTATACATCTTGAACTCGGTGTGTCATTCCCCCCTCGTCGAACGTTGTTCTACGAATCTGTGCCACCGTTTACCGAGCAAACAATCATCGATTTGAGATTGTTCCAAGTATTTCGCATACCCGACACAGATTCGTGGAACACCGATTCTCTCATGATCGTATGGGTTTGGACTCTGTCACTCTATTTTTACTGTCCTGTCACAGAGTCTGGACTCGAACCCCTTCATTCTTAAGCTCGTTATCGTTAATTTAAAAAAAAAAAACGAGGAACATTATTATGTCTTCAGGATTTTGAAACCCTTTCTGCTCTTCTGTCTGTCGTTGAAGAATTTTCATTCTTTCACTGTGTAAATAATATGCTATTTTAAAATCAATTGCAAAGTTAAACTTAAGAATTAAAAGTGACGTTTTTGATCGCTACAAGGCACAGCAGAACGAGTTTCACGATCGTCTGGTCAATGAATTCATACTAATGCAGTAATGTCATATATTTTGTTGTCCCTCTAGTCCAAGCACCTAATTTTCCCGAACTCGAAGGCCTCGGTAGGTTCATACTGTATTAGCTTGCTTTTACTCCCTCTCGTAAATCACCGTACCTCCACAGACTATTATTATTTATTCGTCTTTCCTTTTCTTTTCTCTTTTTTTATTTCTTTCTTCTTTTTTTACACACCTTTTACGCAACATCCTTTCGTTTCTTACTATTATTGCCATATCATGCAGTCAATGAATTGCTCGTGAATCGCACCATCGACGATCTTACCATCTGTGTTGTCCTGTGGAGAGTTAAAACTTTTTTCACTTTCACACGTTTCCGTTTCGATTTTTTTTTCTTTTTTTTTTTGCCACCTGCACCTGCACACGAATGCGTTTATTTTCCTCGAGATGATCTGTGCAATTTTCACGGCGAGAATATATATATTACATATCCAATTCGTCCATCCACCAATCAGAACATTGATTCTGAGTTTTTTTTTTCTCTCTCTCTTCTTTCTTCACCGCTGTTTCTCACGTACTTTTGCTCTTCCTTGCGATGTGTTGTGCCCGTTTTTTCGTGTACTCTAACTGTAACTCGTTTTCTGATTTGTACGTTTGTCTTACAGTCCCACTTTTGTATAATACATAAATAACAGCATACATTTGAAACGGAAAGAACAAATTCGATAACACTGTCTGCGATGCCTTTTGAAATGTTCTTCAAAAAAATGAGCTTCTTATATCACCCCTGTTTTTTTTTTTTTTTTTTCTATTTTTTTTTTCTTCCTACCTTTCTTATTTTTTTTAATTTGAAGGGAATGTATATTCTATGGTATTTAAATTGTTGTGTGTCTTGTCGGGAGATTCGTTTAGAGAGATCGCAGACATCGCGTGTCGATTGTCGCACTATTGAGAATGAATATCGAGGGAATCAATTAGTAAAGCAACGAATGCCAGAATACGAAGGTGAGAGTCGCGCTTGTTATAATGAATCGTTCTGTCGCGTTATATAGAGCTTATACCACGACCAGCCCATTCCTGCGAGGATCCACCGCTGTACCTGAGACTGCGAACCGGAAGACCTAAAGACAAGAAGATTCCACGATCCACGCCTATTATGAGCTACGGCAAGAAGAAGCTACGGCCTGAATACTGGTTCAGCATACCACGCAACAGGTAAATAAAACAGTCAATCTCATCATCTATAGAGATTGTAACGCCCACCGAAATCCTCTCCGTTTAAGTAGAGATATCTCTGCGATTAAATTGGATTCAAATGATTCTCATGGTTGCCCTGTAACTACCAAAGCGATCAAAAATGACCAATTTATAATTTCAAACATGTATTTTTAAAAACTATTTATTTCTAAATCATTTTTCGTGATACATATGAATAAAAGCTTGTATATACTTGCTTGTATTGTAAATTCTCCTCTATTCTTTTGTCTTCAATGTCCCTGATGTGGAAATTTTAATGCCTCAGTCTCGTTGGTAGTTCTGGTGTTATAAAATTCTCACAAAAATTGATAAATTGTTTAATCTATGTCTGATTTTTTATATTTGAGCCATTTTATTAAAATGGTGCATGTTGTTATTAAAATAGTGCAAGAAATTATAAAAACTGTTGCTGAGACGGTTCTAATTCTTGACCGATTATGAAAATCTTTATTATTATTGATCTTCATAATTTGGCTTTTTTTTTTAGAGGAATCACATTGCTCTTCTCGATTTTACTATGAATTTTCTCTCGACTATCACTGCGAACAGATGTCTTCTTATAAAATGACAAATGTCTTTGAATCAGGTTAGTCCCTCGATTAACAGAATGACATCCAATTCTGTTTAAAGTCAATTGTTCGCTTCTCTTGAAATTTAAGTCACAGTGTACAGTAAGACACGCTTGCTAAGTAATTGCAAGAACAAAAGCTGCAGAAGACAGCTGTTCAATGTTCAACCCCATAATTCTAGGGCCAAAAATATCACTCGCAAAACCGGTGCCAGAACTCCAAATTAAGCGTGGCCCAGAAAGATCACCAGAACTCGAATTCTCGAAAGAAATTCATTTTCGCGAATCCGTGTTTCTCGAGAGAAGAATCATTTCTCTGTTTCCCAGTGTCCTTCGTCGTGTTTCCGCGAAAGGATGCCCTCGGCTCGACCGGAAGCGGCGATAAATCAAATCTCGCCCCCGTTATACGAAACAGAATTCTCGCGGAAATTGAGCAACGCCGGCGTTATTTTTGTAAAATCATCGCGAAGTGGAGCGGCCAAAAATTACGAGCGGAACACGTGAATGGCTGCAAGAGATCGCGAAATAGATCTCGCTATTTATACGATCGTCCTCGCATTTGTCAACATCGTGAAACGTTCGTTGTTCTCCACTCCCCCTCCCCCGTTTCGTTTTATTGATTATGAGCAGAGACGTTTCTCCTTCGTGCGTAGTAAAATTCTAAAAAAAAGAGAGAGAGAGAGAGGAAATTGGCAAAATTTGAAACAGATGTAGCTCGGCAATCGATTTTTAACCCCTTCTTGGATGTTTATATTTTAATTTCTTTCTTTAATAAATATTTGAAAATATCGAAGATAAAGACTTTATTATTTATTATTATAAGGTCTCATTTAAATTTTAGCAACAGTCTGATTTAGCAATATCCAATCTCCAGTCACTGTGTAAAATCTATTTGTGTTTGTATCTGATTAGATAAAGCATGGAAACTTTTTTTTTTTTTTTTTTTTTTCCTCGAAGTTACGACCTGTATAATTGACAAACTTTTATTCAGCTACGCGAATATTTCTAATACGATAACGTTGATTGCCTCGAACTTGCCTTTTTCACTCAGTTTAGTGAAACACTATTTAAGTAGATATTGAATATTATTATTGTCTTGAATAAATCAGCTGTTATTAAATCGAACACTAAATTGGCAAAAATTAATAAATCCATAAATGTCTCTTTTCTAGAATCGAATAGACAAATATATAGGGTATTTCATTACTTGTGGGACTCATTTTGGGAGCTGATTGTACGCTCAAAAATAATGAAAAAAAGTCATATGAATATATGTCCTATCTGTCTTCGTTTATAAGATATAATGAATTTTATAAACAGAGTAAGCTCTAGTAAGCTAATTTTACCAGGGAAGGTATATTCAATTTTCATAATAATCATAATTGGGATGAAGAAAACCCACATGTTATTGTGCATTCAAGACATCAACGTCAGTTCAGTTGAAACGTATGGGCAGGAATGATTGATAAATTTTTAATTGGACCTTTTTTTCTTAATGGGAAACTAACAGGCACAAAAAGTACGTTGATTCTTTGAGCACGCGTTTACACGAAATATTAGAGGAAGTTCCAGTCGATATTAGATTATTCGTATGCGGTTTATGCATGATGNTGAAATACTACGAAATAGAATAGAGCAAGGCTTCCGACAAATTCGAGAAACACCAGGAACGATAGAGAGAGTAACCAGATGAATGACAAGACGCGGTGCAGGCTTGTCTTCAAACGCAAGGTGGTCATTTCGAGCACCTTTTTTAAAAGTAATTAAACCAAAAAATTCATTATATCTCATAAACGAAGACAGATAGGACATACATACATTTGATATGACTTTTTCTCATTATTTTTAGGCGTACAATCCCGAAATGGGTCCCACAAGTGGAGGTCCTATTGCATGTTCCCATTACGGAACACCCTGTATTGCTCGACGTAACTGTTGATTACAAATGTTTTCAATCCGATAACGTTGACTGCCACTCGGAACTGACCTTTCCCATTTTGAATGAAATACAGTAGATACGAATATTATTCAGTTATTCAATATCCGAATCGAATACAACGGATCTATTGTTTTTCGTAAAAATGATGTATCGACTGAATCAATGTCAGAATTATCAGAATATAAATCAGTAAATGCCTCGGTACATTTTTTATCGATTGCTTCGCAACGAGTAGATAAACACAAACAAACGTTGGGACTGTGTGTATAAATTGATTACCCTGAAACGTAAAAATCGTGCACGGCGGTGCACGTGACCCTGTTGTTCAGCGTATCATCGAGTGTTTTTAACACTCGTGACTTTTCCACTCTCGCGATATTTTAGTCTGGCCGCGCGAAGAAAACGCGACAGGCACACGGTGTGCCTCGAGTCGAGTTTTCGAAAGTCGCTCCTTCTCTCGTGTGAACGTACTATTTCATTTCATCAGTGCTCGGTACAGTGACGAAATGAAAGAAGGATTTATTAAAGGAAATTAGTTGTACGATTGTGTATGATAGTTTTATTTCGATCACATGGTAATTCATGCATTAGATTTTTCTTTCTAAATCATTCTTTCGTTAGTCGTTAGTACGTGCAGCACAATTCTGTCTAAACAGGTTTATTATGTTTGTTCTTAGCTTTAGTCCGTTTATCCGGACGCGCGAGCTGCCAATATTTAAACGAAATGTATCGCCTTTGCACTCTTTCGTGTTTATTTTCCCAACGAAGAGTAAATATCCGTGAGTCAAATATTATCACAATTAAATTGCAGATTTCGACAAGCTCTGTACACTTGAAACATAACATATGATATACACTTGAAACATCCAAAGTAACTTGGGTGGGCCAAAAGTTTCTTCCCACTTATTTTTTTTATTTAATGAAGCATCACAATATAAGAGAAGACTAATTTTATTAACTTCAAATTTAATTTAAGTTCAGACGTGATTTCCTCATTATGTTTTAAAAATTATTTCTTCTGAATATATATATCAATATATACATATATATCATGGAAAAATTACAGATTTATTTTAGTTTTAGTCTAGACTTAAAATTATATTGTGATTGCAATAATCACTAATATTATTAATTAGCAATAATCTAATAATTATCGTCATGTCGATTTCTGGTATTATCATTTTCATTTTACAATAAGCGTTCAGCGATTGTTTATTATTGTAGCAACAGTTACAATGGCACATTGACGATAACAGAAGTGATAGTGATATAATTGGTTCGAACAATGTCGGACAATGTCAAACAGATAAAAATGCTTTTACATATCGTACAGAAAACGAGAGAGAGAGAAAAAACATTCACTTTAAATCGAATCTGTTTGTAATTTCGCATTCCCCTTCTCTTTCAATTTCGCACGTTTCGCAGAAAGAGGATTGAGTCGCGTTATCGTTGAAAAAGTCAGCTACATACACGGTAAAAAACATGATTGAAAGGCAGCATAATGATGAAAAATTGTCGACAGTTTAAACTGTTGTTACTTTGTAATAGAAAATCACACGAGAGTTGTACTTGGTCTCGTTTCTTCTACTTCGACATCGTCTAATCGGCGAGAAAATCAGAGTACATTTATCCTAAAAAGTTGTAGAAATTCAAATCATCTGTAAAAGCATTGAAAAAAAGTTTCCTGTAACTTGTTTCGCCACGGTTTTGAAAATTGAAATTTCCTCTTTGCAACGATAATTATCCCTTAAAACTTCCTGTATGATATTTTTTTTTTTTTTTTTTTTGCAAATTTGAACATTAAGATTAGGTTTAGACGTTTAGATTTAGAAGTTTTTTTTAAATTTTCAAAGTTCAATAGAACAGCACGTTTCAAGAGGTTGTTTAAAATGGGAAACTTTAATCCTCAAGACAGCGACGAACTTGGTCGCAAGTAAAATTTTTCAGTGTCAGTTACATATGTATGAATTTTTATAATTTCTGTTTTAAAGAAAACAACACTTTTTTATTCGTCACGTGGTGTTAAAGTATCTTAGAAAAAAGGAATTCAGGATAGTGAAAACGGAAGCGTTTTAAAATGAAACTACGTATGTAGATTGTTATATGATCTTTTCCTGACTGAAAGTTATAACAAGTTTAAATTGGCAATTTTTCATTTAAATTAATTGTGCTGCAAGAGACTGATTGACGCGATTGAAAACAAATTTACACTTGCCAGAATAGCGACGATGAAACAAGGGAAATTGTAAAATTGTTTCTGAAAAGCCAAGATATTCTACAAAACAATACAATAATTTTACACTTTCACGGTAAAATGTTAATGTCAAAAATCCATATGCGTGTTCAATTTTGTAAAACTCGTTTCTCGTTGAAAAAAAGAATCGGTTAAATTTCGCACTTGCAGTTGCACTGCGCTTACATCATCGTGAGTAACCGTAATAAATATACACACATCATTCCTACGTGATTCACTCGTCTAACTCTTGTTCAGTCGAGCGAGATGGTTCTAACAAGTGTCTCTCCGGGATTCGCGTTTGTTGCGTCACGTTTTTAGCTCCGTCCCTCAGTGTTGCAACCTGTTGTGCATATTTTCCAAGACAAGTTTACAAAGAACGATCGAAACGAACTCGTGGAATTAGCGAAACTAGTTCATAGTTCGACCGCGATCGCTCTGTCCTCGTGTGTTGTAATTGACGTTGACTGAAAGAAATAAATCATAAGCACAAGCTTGTGGGGAATTTTTATTTTAAAAAATTAATTAAAAAGAAATTTATTAAAAATTTTGAATTTGTATGTGAAAATGTAATTAAATTATTGTTAATAAGAATAAAAAATATAAATATAATTGATGATAAAAGATGAAATTGAATAATATGAAATTCTAATTACTTTCGTTGAGTTTCTTTTATAACATTTAATAGTCTAATTAATAAAATTATTAAAAATTCATAAATAATTAATTTTGTTGTAAAATTATTATTAATATAATTAAACATAAATATATTTTTAAAAAATTAAATTTTATTATTTTATTTATTAAAAAATATATATATATTTATAAATTTATATATATATATATTTAATTTGAAAAATTAGTATAAATTTAATAATTATATTCGGTGTTTCGATTTCAAAGAACAACGAAAGTGACATTCAAAATTGGTTCAGTGTTCGTTCCCAAGAACAGCAAAACGAAATTGAACTCCGATTTTCGACGAATTTTGTTAAAATTTGTAGCTCGTCAGGAGTGATCGAAGAAGAAAAAAAATTCAGAATACTTGAAATAAATTCTCTGACACGAACTCTGAAACTCTGATGGAACGAAGAGATCATCGTGGAAGGTGGTCACCGGAGGAAGTAGGAAACGTCCTTGCGTGGTCGTCGACACTCGGAACGGATATCTGTTAGAGAAAGTCAAGTCGGTTTCGCGACAGAGAGACAGACACGAGGAAGAATCGCGCCAAGTGAACGAGTACGACACCTGACAGCAAAATGAATTGGGCATTGAGCAGCGTCGGCAACGTGGTGAATTTCGTTTACAACCAGCATGTCTCGAACGCCGTGCAGAGCATTATACCGTTCGTCAATCGAAGGTGAAGACGAGATTTTCCTTTATTTGTGAGAATTTTTGGAACTGAAGTGTCTTACAGAATCGTATGAAACAAGTTGAAAGCTGGAGTTTTCATATTTCTAGTTTATTTCTTACCTAAATGTTATTTTATCGTTATATTTCTTTAGTTATGTATTGTTTGTAATGGAACTCCCATTTAGAATAATAATTAATTAAATCTGGTACTATTCAGCTATTGGATGATCACAATAAATTGAGAATTAGATTAGAATTGAAGTTGAGTGACGATTAACGCACGTGAAGAATTCTTTGTAGTATTTTCTCAGTTTTAAGTATATTTAAGTGGAAACAAAATAGGCAAAACAAATGGATAAAGTTGTTACTTCTCAGTAATTTCTGTCCAGTGATATCGTGTCGACGAGTTCAAAAGGAATGCGACGAATTATTGTATACGGTATATGGCCACTCGTTATGGTCCGCAATCAGTTGCCAGCGCAACCGGCAATGTTCTTGAAGTATCAGCAAGAAAAATTCCAATTTAACTTTCTCGTTCAATTTTTGAATTCAAAAGATACATCGAACATCTCCGTGGTATGGCCAAGTATTCTTTTAAATTCAAAAAATTTTAATTGAGAAAGTTAAATTGGAATTGTCTTATTTTTTAGTGGGGAAAAAAAGACGTAATTCCCGAAAGGGAAACTAGTTTCCAACAGAATGACATTCTATCGTGTCGTATTTCTTTGCGGCTCGTACATATAAATTATTTATAATGAAATTCTTCGTTTTGAAATAATAATACCGATAATTCCGAATTTCCCCGGGAATCCACTCTAAATTTTTGAAAATTTCTCCAATTCTTTCCACTCGTCCACGTTTCAATTAGTCTACGTAATCTCGTTCCACGTTAGGATAAACGTTGCAACGGCATTGATGTTGCGCAACACCGATTATGGTTATCAGCTCGTAGCTGCGCGAGTGAACGAGAAAAAAAATTCCCTCGGAAGTATCTCGGGTAGCGGGAAAAACAAACCTATAACGTGTTTTAACCGTGTGTTGTTGGTGTTCGCAGGGTGGATGACCTGTACAGGTTCATTCACGCGTGGGTGCCGTCGCTTTATGGAGAACTGGACGAGAATTATTGGCGGGAACGCGGTTACATACTGTTGGACACCGACACGGACCTGTCGCCGGAATTATCGCCGCACGAGGCTGGGAAAACTGGCGAGATCACCGAGGAGGGGAAATCCCGCAGCCAAGACAGCGACGAAATTTCCGACCTGACGAGAGAATCATGGGAGGTAAGTGGTACGATTTTGGAAACTTCTCCTCGTTTCTCAGCTGCTCATCGACGATCATATTTTTTTCCTCGTTTTCAACGCCCGTTGCCACGCTGAACGCTCGTTTCGAACGCCCTTGCTTGCCGCGTCTCTCGGAATTGAATATTCCGTTTCGACGTATTCACTTTAACGTTATCAAACGTTATTATTCGGGAGAATAAATTCTCAACTTGTTATCGAAGTGTCAGGGAGCTACGTTACGTTACAATTTAATCTCTTGCGCTGGAAATGACGTGCCACGCGCGTCGAGAATTTCTTTGTTCCAAAATTGTAATATTTCCTCAGTTTTTTTATAAGTATATTTAAGTGTAAATGCAACGCAGGCGAAGCAAATGATAAGTTCATTACCTCTCAATAACTTCTATCCAGTGATGTTATACCGACGAGTTCAAAAGAAAGAGAAAGCGACGATTTATTGTGTACGGTTCGGTCACTCGTTATGGTCCGCAATCCAGTTGCCAGCGCGAGGGGTTAAAAAGTGTGTATCCGCTTCCATCTTCGTTTAAAAATTTCCATAGTGTATATTTGCTATGTTCGTTTTGAACATTTTGTGTAAAAAATGCGTTTGTTATACAATAAATTATACGTGCTAATAATATGTTACACATTAAATAATATTTAATATTATTTTTACTATGTATTTAATATTAAATAATAATATTAATAATAATAGTTTTATCACAATAATATTAACTTGTAACGAAGTTCGTAACCTTGAACAAACTCGTTGTAACAGACCTCCATATTGGAGAACACTATAACAGAGATCGTTCAGCGTGATTACGTGTGTTTGCGAATTAGCCGTCGAATCGACTCATACATACACATTTGTCAATCTGATTTGTTCTCGCTCGTCACACCTCGGTATCAGCATCCTCGCCAATAATTTGATATTTTTTTTCTTTGACTCATCTCACGATCTCAGCCGCGAATTCTCCGCAGCTGAGGGTTCAACGCACTCGGTTCATCGTCGTCGAGTGCACAGTCATCGTTTCATTTGTCGTCTTGCGTTAATTGCGTCAACACTCTCCGGTTGCAGCATTCCTCTCGACACTTTTCTTTCTTCGTTTCTGCTGTTCTCATTTACGTTCTCATGTCGTGAATATTTTATCGATTGGTTGCTAGCACCCAATGGCTGCGCACAGCTTTGTCTTCTCGCGAGCCCACGTTCACTCACCGAGTTTCACCATCGTCATCGTCATCGGACCTTCATCCACGTCGCTTTTTTTTCTTTTTTCTGGCCGATCTGTTTTGTTTTGTTTTTTTTTTTTCCCCTCCTTTTTTCATTTTCTCTAAATTAAGAGAAAATTAGCGTTAGTGTTTCCAGCGCATCTCTCGATCCTCGCATCGACTTCGAGAGTGATCGAAAATTTTTGGCAGATATGTTATTATTGGAATGTTTTTTTTTTTTTTTTTTTTTTTTTTGAGATCAAAATGAAAGAATTCTACAGAGCTCGCGAAATTGGCAGAATTTCAGAATCTTTCCTCCAGAATCTCGATAAACTCTCGAAATTCGTGATAGCTCAAGAGTCTAACTCTGGTGCTCATGGCTTTGCACGAGAGATTCTGATAGGTGCGAAACGTGTAGCGTTCGATGCGAGTGTCGAGGGAACCAGGTGGAAATCCAGCCAAAGAAACCGCTAAGAACGGCCGATTATATTGGCTAACAGCTGATCAAGGCCCCCTACGTAAAGCTGTACAGCATCCTGAAGACGTCGAGCACATCGGCGGATTCCGAGCAGATCCAGGATCCGGAGGTACCGATCCCCCCAAAATCCTCCGTTGTCAATATTACAAAAACTATAGGAATAACCCAGAGTTGCTCGATGTTCACTATGACAACAGAAAAAGAAAAATAACGCACCTCTTAGATCAGATCTCACACTCTGTCACACCTTTCTCTCTATTTGTTTTTCGGATCTCTACGGTGCACCGTTGTCACGCGATGTTGCCCCCACGTTGATCGTTTCCTCTGCGCGATTGTTGCCCCAAAACGCTTTCTGCCGCTTCGCTGATCGATCGACCAACTAGGTTTCTATTTTTTTTTTTTTTTTCTTTTTCTTTTTTAACACGTGAAATTGTTTTACAACTGTGCATGAATGAGCGACGAAAGGAAATGAATATCGTGTGCAGGGTAGCATATCGTTTGTGCAGAAATTGAAAGCGAGTGAAAGTGGAACGAGTAAAACTTTAGGTGTAAGAAAGATGTTAATTTGACGAAAAGTCAGTCGAATTTGGTGAAAAAAAAAAAAGTGTACAATTATGTAAGCTGAATTGAAAGACACGGCATAATTACTAACAACAATGAGAAATTGTTGACAATTTAAGCAGATACAATGATACAATTGGTCTCGTTTTAAAGAGTGAAGCTTTCTACATTGAGTTTTCAGTCCTGAGTTTATTTTTACATCCTTGTGAAATAGATAGAAAAGTGAGGATATTTTCAATCGTCATCATCAAGAGGTTAATCGTCGCCTAACTCGCGTTGAACGCGCGTTCCCTTCTGTATTTAGAGCCGAATTCTAAACTTTGAACAAAATACAGGCCAAATAACACACTGTGTGTATGTGTGTGTGTGTGTGTGTGTGTGTGTGTGTGTGTGTGTGTGTGTGTGTGTGTGTGTGTGTGTGTGTCTCGAGCTCGAGAGGACAAACGCGCGCGCGCGCGGTTTTTCCATCCGACGAGCGAGTCGATTTTTCAAAGTCGCGATTCCGTGTGCGACGCTTATAGGCTCGACGATCGTGAAAGGGGGGCGGGGAGGTTTCCAACACGGTCGAGACACGGTGAACACGGGCCGAGGGATATGAGCACGAGGAACACGTCTCGGCCCTGTTACTCGAGATAACCGAGCTCGCGAGAACATGTCCGCTTGACGAACCGGCCAACTCCGCTTTTTACGTATTAATCGGCGGATGCTTGGACGCTTGGAAATTCAAAGGCTGTTCGGGAGACGAAGAACGTGTTTATTAATTCGCGATGCCTCGTGTAGCCATCCTTACTCATTCCTGCCAGCTTGGCTAACTCGTATTGTAATAGCCACCTGATTGCACTCTCTGAATCGTATTTTTTCCTTTTTTTTTTTTCTTTTTCTTTTTTCCTTCCCTTTTTTTTCACCAACGCGAGAAGGCAACGTAATCCTGGAAAGTTCGCAGAGGCTTACGCAATTGCGACTCGCAGTCCTAACACGCTGGAACATTAAATTACCAGCGTTGCATTCTAATGGGAATACACGTCACTCTTTCACGATGAGCAATTTACACGCTTCTTTCAGCGCAAATTGAACAAACGTGTACCTAACGCGTGCTTCTCGAGGATAAAGGGGAAAAAAAAGGAGAAAGATCGGAGGGGAAAAAACGATCTAATGGAAAGAAAAGGCAATTTTACCCATTACGCTCATTGAAAACAGTGAGAAGAGCGGCGCGGATAAAATACAAATTACACGGTCAACTTCTTTTCACACCGGTGCCGCTGCATCGGACAGCGATTAGAACCGCGTTACGTTCGAGCGAAGATTGAAGACATCAATTACACTGGCGGAACCTATCGGAACGACGGACGTCTAGAAAAATCAATTATAAATACCCGAGCCGAGTCGTATCGAACGGAACATCGTTCCTAATGTATAAGAACGGTCCGGCCTGGCCGATTGTCCGCCGCGCGCCGAGCGTAATCCAATTTCGATGTTTGTTTTTTTCACGACACGCGCGGTGATAAAGCGGTGTATCCGAGCGTGGACGTGAAAAATCACGGCCATATTGTATATGTGCCTGTGACTGACTGCCTACTTCACCGTCTTGCAATCCATACGCCGGGATTAATCAATGACATCCATCGGAGGAATGTCTTCGGGTTTGTATTTGTCACTCGCACGGTTCCTTTGAGACCGCTGGTGGCTCTATGGAGGGATCGGGTAAATGGAAAACGAGCTGCGGCATCGAATCGATCTTGTCACCGTGTACTTTTTAACCTTTTCTGGCGATCCTCCTCGCCTCTCCTTCCAGTTGGAAAATCAATGAATCAACCGTGCTTGAAAATGACGTGGACTCCTCTCTATTTTCGCAGGTTGGCGGCTGCTGCTTCTGACGTAACTTTTACCGAAAACTTGGTTACGAAAATTGGAAGGCAGGTGGAATTGGAAGATAGGCAGGACGTTTGTTTAGAGCGAGGTCGTTAGAAGACAGAGTTTCTTTCTTTGAAAGAAAATTTTTTATTATACGAAGATCGATAACGTTACTGTGGCGTCGCGTGATTTTCAATAACAGCAAATTGAAACGTATATGTGTGTCATGGAAAGAAAAGAGAATTTTTTATCCATTAAGTTCGTTGAATACATACTACTTTCCGTAATGAAATATACATAAACTTCTATAAATATTCAAATGTTACCTGTATATGTAAAAACGTATAAAGAAGAAAAGTATGGCACATAAATTTTTAATTTAGTATTTACGAGTCTCGAACGCCAGTGTTTAATTGCAAGAGGTTCCGATTTATATTCGTGCCACGTTTTGCGATCTCGGAATGTTGTGTCAGGTGTCGAGAATTCCTCTCCTTCTTCCTCTTTCGAACAGCCTCGGAAGAGGCGTTAAAAAATTACGTTTGTTGCGGCTCGTACGTCTTAAGTCCCAAGTAGCTGGCTGCGACACATAATTACTTTCCTTACCCGTGCGCTCAGCCATCGCGGACAGTAATTAATAGTCCTTCCTGTCCCGCGAAAGACACTCTTTGGTGTTTCACGCGGCCGAATCTCGAGGACGAGCCTTTTTTTCTCTTTTTCTCATTTCTTTTGCCCGTTTACCGGATGAATCGAGGTAAAAAAAAAAAAAAAAAGAAAAGAAAAGGAGAAGAAACTCACGAAACGAAGGCAGGAGGGAACAGCTTCGTGGAAATATCGGTGTTCTCACGCGATCTGTCCGGATTGAGTTAATCTCTCGAATATTTTATATTTACGAGAGAACTGCAATTATCGACGATGATTTGCGGATTCCTCGACCGATATAAGAGAATGCTGCCAACTTTCGATTTATCGTGGTGTAATTCAGAGTTTTTTTTCATTATCTGCAAATTGTACACGATGGTGGATAAACGAAAAGTTAAATTTTTTTTTTTTTTTCTACAGATATAACACAGGATATCTTCTGAAAGCTAGAATTTCATAATCCGTGCTTTTTTTATTACTTAAACGCAACTTGGTAAATGCTTAATGGATAAAAGATAGAGGAGCGTCGGCGTAGAGAGCTCGTTCAAAGCATGACAAATGAAATCGCGAAATAACTCAATCCAGCGTCACGCTTGGGCATGGCCGGCATAATTCCGCGCGTTTCACGGGGTCGGCCGGGATGAGCCGGAGCATTCTCCGGCTGGTAACTTCATTCGACCGAGGTCCGGCCCGTGGCCCCCCGAGCACGCTCTCCATCGCCACTGATAACACGAATTTACCGGGGTATAGGTCGTTTTGCTCGCGCCAGGCACCGAGAAAATGGCCTCTTTTCACATTACGCATATTATGTAGCGAACGCGCAGCCCTTACCTGGCTATCCGCGCGGCGGCAAGCCGGTCATCATCATTACGCGGTCGGGAATCGCGATATTATGCTTTATCTTTGGCAGCCAGTCCTCGGGTATAGTGGTTACACGAAGCACCGTCACGATTAAGTATGCAAAGGTCGAATTTGAATAATGAGATCTTAATGATACCGTTTCTCTCCGCCGAAATCTTTCTGCCGTGATCATCGCTGCGAATCGATCGCGCGCCGGTGACACACGTCCCTGCCTCTCGTGTCGAAATTAAATTGTGTCAAGTTAAACAACGGACAGTCACAAACAGTTTCTGAGAATTTTTCTCTTTTTCTCCAAGATAGAGTGTATAATGGAAAAAAAATTGTGGTGACTGTAGAATTTTAATATAGTTTTGAATTAAATTTGCCGGCCGTGTCTATTATTGTCAGGTTGATTCGAAGAAAAAAATCGTGTCTGGCGTAACTGTTGTAGAATGTTGAGTTTTATTTGTATAAACTCGTTATGGGACAAGCAACAAAAGTCCACTGTTTCTCTTATCTATTAGCGATTTTTTATATAATAAGTTTCAGATTTGGATAAAACTGTATTTTATCTACCAATCGTAATTAGATTGGATTGTATTTAATTGAGAAGTGTACAGGAAGATCTCCAACTCCATAATCCCTCCAACACGAGATAACGAACTTAACAAAACGACTTTTTTCATTCAATTGTCCATCAAACCTAATCAAAAACCTAGCCATAACAACGCATCTTCGTAATAAACCTTATAGAAGAACCCATCGCGAAATTCGAAAGGGGGTGGAACGGTGCGAGCCGCGAAAGCAATTAGCCCGGTGATCCGGCTGACCAAATTCCCGGGGGATCTATCCTAATTGCACAATTTGTTAACATGGCCGTTGTTAAAGCAGCACGAGAGGGTGGCTGGACTACGGGGGCAGGATCGGCTGGAAATTAAAAAGCATTAATAACGCTGCCTGAATTGGTGGAAGCTACCTCGTCGAGATGTTTCCCAGTCCGATGGAAGCGACTTCTTCTTCTTCTTCGTTGTCGTCGTCGTCGTCGTCGTCGTTGTTGAACGGAGAAGAAAGACGCGAACGAAGAAAAGCTGGAGGCTCGATTCACGATCCATGGGTGGGTGGGTGGATGTGGATGTGGATGTGGATGTAGAGGGGCACGGGATGAACTGCGAGAAAGCGAAGCAGGGGTGAAGGGAGGTGTTCCTCGAGGCTTCGAGGAGGGTGAAGCGAACTAGACGTAGCCGTTGGACGCTGTGCCGTGTAATTTATTTCCCTTCGCTTCCGCGTCGCGGCCGAGCGAAACGTTGGATCGACGGGGGGTGGAACACGGCCCGATGAACCTATCCTACGTTCAACCCTCGCTCATCTCTGCTCTCTTTCTCTCTCTCTTCGTCCTTACGAGACCCGGTGAAAATTTTCGAGAAAATCGACGCCCCGTATAAATCACGTTTATCGGCCGCGGTGAAGCTCGCAAGACCGACCTTCCGTGAATGGCTCAACAGATCGACTCGAAATCATTTTCACGCGCTAGTGACCCTTTGTCGCCGAGCTACCGGGTTTGAGTACCTTGCGGTTCTCCGTTTTGTAGGAGACACGCGAGATGAATCATTAGGAGGAGGCGCGACTATTTCCGGAATTGTAGATTCTGATTTGACGCTGATTGTGAAGATAGAAGTCGTTGCGAGTATTGGTGAGCTGCCCGCTAAATACTATAATAAATATTCTACTGTCACTGTTTCGATGGAATATGTATAATCAAAAGAAAAATGCATAAAAATCCGCAGTCTAGTATTGCTTGTATTTTGATGTAATGTACTGCAATTTTTTTTAATTCCTTCGTTTACAGCGAATATTTTACACGTTGGTAATACGAATAGATTCTAAAACACAACGCGACGAGTTTGTCTGCTCAAATTATCTGCCGCACGTACGGAGATCATGAGCTAAATGAAACTTATAAATTAATAAGGATTATTGAAGCACGATTCAATAGTCGATTATTCATTACAGTAACAGAGAAGCTCAATAGATCGGGACAAGAGGTCAACATTTTTCGCCATCGTTGGGATAGGGCGAAAATTCGTACAGAGTCAGCAGCCCAAGAAATGCCTTTGATAAATCGCACTCGATATTTTTTTACTTTTCCCTCGTTCGTCTTGCAGAATGCGCCACCCTCCCCCCGTTCCCCGCCGCCGATCTTCTCACACCACTGATCGCCCCAATACGCTTCTGAGTTTCATGATTTCTTCGGCCATGCTTCCGGTCGGTCTTCCCACGCTCTTCTATCCCAATCACCGTGCCGTTTCCCCGCGAAATTTCCAGATAATCGTAAAAGGCTCCGCGAAAATTGCGGATTCGAGTACTTCGAACTCGAAATTCTTTATTCCCTCGAAGAGAGATTCTTTTCTATTTTTCCTTTAATTTCTTTTATTTCCTACATCGTCAACTTGTTAAAGGGGAAGGACAATTAATTTGCCAACTTTCCGAACGTGGTTATCTTCTTATTTAGAAATCCTCTATTTTTTATATGTTTTATTTCTCTTACACATGTTTATATCTGTGTGGAAAACAAAATTGGACCAAGTTTTCAGTTAAAGAAATTTAGTTCTCTAACGAGAACTTAGATAAATTTTTAATCGGAGTATTTAATTTCTTTTAGTCAAAGTATTTTGTAAAATATCGAAAAATCATAATTCAAAAATCCAACAAAATTCCTCTGATCCGATTAGAATTCGTTGTAAAACGGATGAGGAGGATAGCTAGGCGAATCTGGAGCGCAGAATTTTCCACGCGTTACCGCGATGTAATGGCGGGTTCTCAGCGCTCGAGTCAGCGCAGAATAAAGGGAAAAGGAAACAGGAAGAGTACTCGTTGGCCGGGTTACTCTAAACCAGATATACGCAACGATTTCATGAGAGCTGTGGCGAAAGAGGAAGAGGAAACTGAAAGGATCTCAAAGTTAGTGACCTTGACGGGATTTATGGTCGTCCTTTTCGCTATATTCCTGACGCAGGAAGCAAAGGTTGGCCTCACGCGGAACAGAATCGGTTCGCTCGCAGCGTGAAGTTGAAATCCTTTCCGAACTCAAAATCATCCTTGATCCCCAGAATCCCATTCAATCGTTAGCGAAACGCCATTGTCACGCCGTTCCATAGAATCGGGTTAAAAGCTCGCCGTAATCTTGTATACCTATTGTATACAGATTGTATGCCGTTTCACGTTCCGTTTTCCAATACGAGCGAGGCAACGGCGATCATTGATGTTTACCCAGAGGAATCTTAGAACCGAGATCCTTTCCAGAGATTGACAGTTCTACTAGTGGTAAGGAATAAACGGAGATTCGAACAAAGACGACAATAGCAAGAGATATATAAATTTTTAGGAAAAATTGAAGAGTATCTACAATTTAGAAGTTCTTTCATACATATACTTTAATGTCAAGGTTTAATCCTAATTCTTGCATTATATCCTACTAATCGTAAGTTTCTCGCCGATTACCGAGCAAGTATCATCGCACGAGGATTTCGGAATACGAGGCCAATTCCGCGCGCGGATACATAAACGATAGGCGTAACAAACGACGTCCTTACGGCAGAACCTTTCACCGTTCAACGAAACCAACGGAGGAACTGGCTTGGTACAGCCCTCCCGTGTATATATGTACGTACCTACTCGAAAGATCAAAGCGCGGCGCGTTGCGTCGGGCTCTCATCATGCGATATTATGTTGCCGGAGCGTTGAAATAATAGTATATCGAACCTTTCACCGGGCAAGTGGAGCGATCGAGCTGACCGATTAAACGCAGTGGTCCGGTGCGTTTAAAAAGCAACGCAATTAATATTGGCCCTGAGGCTGTTAACGGTATACATATCGCAGTGCATATACGCACCTACATGTAAACCGTGCAACGTCTTTCTCCCAGTTTTTTTTTCTTGTCCCTTATTTCGTCTTCCTTTTATATTTCACTCCATCTCGTTCCATCGCAGAAAATACACACCACACACGCATATAGGTTACACGTAAACAGTATAACATCTTTTTCCCAGTTTTCTCTTCTCCTTTAATTTTCTTTCTTTTTTATATTTTGTCCCGCCTCTCGTTCCTTCGCAACACGGACTCCCGATGCATCGCAATTCTGCGCCGGTGAAATTCGACGAAATGAGAATGATATTTTGATGAAGGGGTCGCGGCAGTGCAGGATGTCAGGTGGCGGCGCGTTGCCTGGCTCTAATTAAAAAGCCGTGTTGGCATCACCCAGCGCCCGGGATATAACCTCTTTTTCCCCGGCTGTATTTTTTTTTCCCCCATTTTTGAAATGGCCTCGCGCCGCGCGACGCTTACGTAATACCAACAAGCTGGCCGCATCCTCCCGCCGCCGCCCTCCGACCCTACCTCCCCCCGCGGCAAACCAGCACCCCTTCAACCCCTGGTCCTTGCTCCGCGGGCAAACGAGCTCTCGCGGTGTTAACGTCCACATGTTCGGTGCTTTCACAATAACTCTCTCTCCTCCCCGTGGCTCTCGCAATTCGGACACAATAAAAACTCCAGCGAGACAGTTTGGCGGGCAAGTGTGATGAAAGGGCTTTCGCGAAAATTTTTTTCCCCAACGCACTACCGTCGCTCTGCCTATTTTTCTTTCTTCCTCTCTCTTTCTCTCACACACACACACACACACACACGCGCACACACACTCTCTCTCCTCTGTTTGGTTTTTTTTTTTTTAGTGACTGTTTTTCTCGATACTTCGTTCGTTTCTCTCTCCCTTCTCCCTGTGGTTTTTCGTTTTTTCGTTTTAATCGCTTCGAAGTACTTGAAAGCAGACGTACTTGACACGCGCAGATACGCGCCGCGAGGTGATGGACGACGCTGGAATCGTGTCGATGACGAGTTGACGGACGTTTCTCAGCTTCTCAGCGCGACTTGCCGCGGTTGAAACCCGCGATATTTGTGACCGTGTCTCCTGCAGATTTGATGGATACGCAGCGGTAGAGGGAAAAAGAGTGACTCGTTTGAAACTAGTTTCATTAAAGTATTACATCAGATATGTTTTCTTTTTTATTTCATTTCAATATTATTTGATTCAGTATTGTTAATAAATATTCGCTCGTTTTCAACTTAGACATCTTCGATGTTAGATTCTTTTTTCTTCGATCCGACTGTTGCCGGAATTTGTACACAGAATAATAGTTTGTATAAGAATAACATTACTTGAACTAACAAACTCGTCCAACTGATTATTTATTGCAAGTGTGTATTAATTTCTTACTTTTTATCCCTGATATTTAATTCAACTTCACGATTTTGCACATATGCCTGTTAACTTTCGTCTATAGAAATTGATGTCACTAAAGTATTTACTACAAGGTACAAAATTATATATATTTTTAATTTTAATTCAGTTTTTTCATAAATAGAAAATTACAGAGCGTTCCATACACTTTGGCCTTTCGCGTATCTAAATATCATCGATTTCGAAGATACGAAGCGAAATATCTCCCAACGAAATCGACAAACTGATGAAAAAAAAAACCGAAACGTAGCCCCAAGATGGACGAAAAAATTGCGCGCCATGTCCCCGAGCGACGAATGACACATCCCCTGAAAGACACGCTCTTCCAATCCGTTGTAGCGACCCCTTAAACCGAACTGAATTGAACGGAACACCACCCCTACCGAAGCTACAACAGCCCGAGCGCGGAGACCTACTCGTATTATCCACAGTGACAGGATGGCGGAGTTATTAATGGCCGCGACAGTGACAAATGACGAACTGTCGGCGCAAGCAAGACTGATATGGCGGGCTTCATTCCTCTCTTCTCTCCTTCGGCCCGTCTCGTTTCTCCCTCACGCCAAACAGTCTCTTCGTTATATTCCCTCGTGGGTTTCCATCTCCTTTCATCCCCTCGTCCTCCACTCGACCTTCTCCTCGTGGTGTTTCTACACCGCCGTACCGTGCCTACTACCCCTCGAACTTCCTCTCGTCCAGCCTTCGTGGCTAAACACGGGACAAACACGATACATCCAAACCGTTTCTTCGAGTGATATCAATGATCGAGGTATCTTCCACGGGGACTGTCCCCTCGCGATCATTGATATTAGGAGTTAGTGAAGCGGTAGGCTTCCGTGGGATTATAGGAATTCGAGGAACCGACGTTTTCTCTCCTCTCCAAAGGTTCCCTTTGTCGTTTGTTCACTCAACGAGGAATTTCTGCCGATTCGAACGACGTTACAAGCGACGTTCGGTTTTGTTTGACGACGACTTGTTTGACGAAATTGTTCTAGATTTATCAGATAAAACGATCACGTGCAACAAACCGTGACGATGTAAATTCGCAAATATATTAATGTACTAATGAGACGACGTGCAGTTCAAAGTTTGAAAGTAGAGCTTCAGCGTACACTTTTAATTCTGTTTTACAAGAATGGACAACTCACAGACACAGGCATACGTCGTAACACCATCGATCCTTTCCGTTCGACTATCGGATCTTCAACGAGTTTGCATACAAAAATTGCTCCTCCGTGTCCCGCTTTTCCCCAGCGGAACGTCCGTTAAATATTTCTCCGCATTCTTTCACGAACGTAGCCACGTACGCGACGGCAAGTGGAATGTTGGTTCCCCGCGAACCGAGCCGAAGCGCGTGGTGGACAGTCATTTTTCTGGTTTACCACTGGAAACCGTGTGCCGTGCCCGTTTATAATCCCAAACTAGAGTCGCGATCGGCGCCGGATTCGAAAAAGTTGTTCCCTTGCAAAAAGCGAGAAAGAGACACACCAGCGTGAGCTCGATCGCTGCACGCGGCAACAAGCTAAACGAAATAAAATAAAATCGCGCGCGTTGCGTACGAAATCAAAATAAATATATTTACAGATTATCCACGGCAATAACTCACGGCGTGGTTTGAATAGACAGCAGGGGGTCTCTTTTTTTTTTTTCTCGAACCCGTCCTCTCGCACAGCTTCTCCTCTTATCCTCCTCCGGCCGCTTAGCCTCTCCCAAACTCCGTCAGCCTCCTCTTCCTATCATTCGGTCGCTGCTTTGTATTCCACGTTGCTTGCTCGCTGCTCTCCCTCCCCCCCCCCTTCCCACCCTTCCACCGCCATCCTAGTCGCCTTAAACTTCACGATTCTCTCGCAGCAGCCCCTTCCGTCGATCTTCTACTTCTACTACCTTTCCCTCGCTTTGCCACCCTCTCTGGTGGATTCCTCTTACCGAAAACCCTCTTCTGATGCCTCTTCTCTTTTCTCTCATTCTTCCTCCTCCTCCTCCTCCTCCCCTTCTTCTTTTTCTTCTTCGGCTTTCTCGTTCGTCGTCGTCGTCATCTCGTCGTGGTCGTCGTTCTCGACTTCTTGCCGAGGCTTCATCCTAAGGCAACTTGATCGCCACCCCTTTTCCGCCCCGCGGCACGATGGACGAGCCCTCCACGCCAACTTCTTTGATCCCCGTCGACCGCTCAACTTCGAAGGATCACCGGCAAGATTTTCGAAAGAATTCATAACTTTGCCCGGGCGACTTTAGCCGGGCAAAGAGATTCGCCGAGAGTGAGCCGAGAACGACCGAGGGGTTATGTCGCTCGTGGGGGGGGAGGGATTCGACGACCCGCGTGGGACCTGGAATAACGTTTCGCGATTTCCGGAATGCGGAATTCGCCCGCCGGGAAACTGGCTCCGTCCGTGGGAACGTACGATGAAGAAAAAAAAGTTAGGCTCGCTAGCCCAACTTGCGGACGGTATTGCCCGGGAAAAATTGTCGACTTCCTGTCGGTTATTTCGTTGGAGGCTCACCGTGATCCTTTGGTTTCGAGACGGTGGAATTAATTGGAACTTTTACGCACGGTTTATTCTTTGATACTCTGCTTTGGAATTCGTGACTTTTTTTTTTAATTTTATTTTAGCAACGGTAGTCTCGGCTCTTCGAGTAAGTTTACAAAGTTTCCAATTTTTAATTCTGAACAATATTATGGCTCTTTAAAAAGTAGAATATCAGTTCGATTAATTCCACTTTCCACAGAGTGTTAACACCATTCGTTACAGCGAGATTCCAGATGCTTCAACTCGCAGATCAGAGAGGCCAGTGTTGTTTAAAAATCGAAATTATCAATGGGAGATTAGTCAGAGAGTTATTACGCGAGGAAATCCAGTTAGAGGGCCGAACGAATTGGCGTGAATTTGTATTCCGGCAAAGAAGCGATCGGTTACGGTTTGTAATCGATACGAGCGACGAATCCGGAGAAAGAATTTCGTCCTGGAGATATAGTTGATTGACAGGTGGAGGGATAAACGTACGAGGTTAGGGGAAATTGGAGAAACGAGAGAGGAATTGGATGAGAGAGAGAGAGAGAGAGAGAGAGAGGAGGAGAAGAGGCAGCAGCACGCAAGCTTGATCTGCTCATGAGCGTGGAAATCCCTCGTGGCAGCCTTGGGGTTCCGAAACATCAGCGTGATTGCGTTCCTCCAGCGGAGGTATTCCATTACGGGCGAGCGGGTACCTTCATTCCAGGTTCCACCCCCTCGAAACGTTCGGTGTCGTGCCTCGCTATCCCCCGATACTCTGGTGCACGCTCGCCAGTGCCGCGCATCGACGTGCAAACCGATATCGCCGATAGATCGTCCGGACATCGTTGCAAATGCGCCTACAGCCGTTGATGAACTTCCGCTGCAACGTACCCGTAAATTCGACGCGGGGATTTCGTTTCAATTATCGATCCATCGCGTGTAATTAGTGCGTTGGAATATTGTTTCGATGCTGCTTCGTTGATATTGCTTTCTTATGAAAACGTTCATGGAGCGGAAATTAATTTATTACAATTAGGCTGCTAATTTTTGTGCGTTTGAAGATGCAAAAATGGACATGTAATGTGCACATAAAAATATCCAAACTAGTACATTTATATAACGACTATTTTAATTCCTTATTTCTTCACTTATGCTTTTAAAAAATTTAAAAATATATCCAAGTATAGATAGGCTTAATAGTATTTTTATATGCCAAGACAAATTTGGTAAATTAGAAAATAAGATAACATTTATAGTCACTTTATATATAAATACGAAACACTAATGAAACGTTCAAAATCCTTGTTGGCTTTAAGTATTTAAAATTTGGTAGATGTACGTATACTTTCGTACATACTCGATGTTACTCGAAAAATAGTTATTTACTGTATTTATTCGTGTCCTTGTAGCCATTCAAATTGCACAGTTATGAATGCGACGAATAGGTCACAAGAAATTTGGGATTCGTAGATAATGATCTGTGAAATACCCTGTGGCTACGATCTTGTTCTTGAATTAATCTTCTTTATGCTCTGAATGTTCTTCGTGCGAGCGGATGTTTATTGATCGAGTCTGCAATGACTCATTCCAAAAAAAAAAAAAAAAAAGATGTCCTTCCCTATTGTTAAAAATTCGTAATTCTTTCATAAACCTTCCAGTAAATATCGCTCGTGGACAACCAAATTTCTATTAACGTTCGCGCAGAGAATCATCGAAACGCGTGATGAATTAACCGATAAGGCTGAAATTAAGGGGGTGAAGAGGAGGGGGGGATCGAATGGACTAACGTCGCGCGTACGGCGGGCCAGCCGTACCAACTTTAATCAGAAATTGATACAGGAATGCCTGTCCTGTTTTCATTAACATTCCACAAATCCTGCAACAAATTAAATTACTTCGCCATCGCCGAGGCTAATGAATGTCGGGCTAGGGGTGGCACCGGAAGAGGAGCGGAGAATCCTGAGCGACAGAGAATAGTAGGGAGCACGGCTGATAATCGATAGCTCTCGAAAGTTTAGTTCATTCGTTCGTGCGGCTACGTGGGGGGACTGTCTGGCAGACGTCCTCGGCCGCGATTAAATTGCGCCATGGAAATGGAGATCTCGCGTGCGAAACCTCTGTCCTTTGCCTCTTACCAATGCACCAGATATCGACTGGAGGAAGGGAAGGAAGGAAAAGTTAATTTGAAAAAATTCATCGAATTTCCGTACGATTCGCTCGTTGATTTTATCAATGTCACATTTGTTTGAAATTAAGAGTGAGAGTTTGTGGACTTTTACGCGAATTTACGCATAATTGAAGAAATCGAAGAGCTTGATCTTCTCAATTTCTCTTTTCTTTTTTTTTTTTTTTTTTTATTTCGAATTCAATTTATTTCAAAAAACGATGAAACACTGATATTTCTCTACTATAATTTACTGTGAATTTAAAAGTAGCTAGTGTCACTCGAATTTTCAACGAAAATTTCCTTAATTCACGGCTCTCTCTCTCTCTCTCATCATTCACTCTCTCGACTCTCGTTAAATTCCATAAATTTCAACGAAATGGAACAAAATATAAAATCTCGTTATACACGCTGAGAATCGACGGCGTTCGCCGGTCTAGGAAAGAAACTGGAACAAAGCAAAACGAGACGATCAATCACCGATCGCCAGACATTGCATTAACTCGCGCTGAACCGTGCTATCAGCGGTGGTCGCTGCGGATCGCAAACGTCAGTGGCAACGTTCCGGTGGTCCTCTCGAGCGTTCCGGTTGGCGATCGCGCTCATACGTGCGCCAGTGGTTACGTATAGAGTGTAGACGATAGGTAAGCCCCAGGGCTGGCGTCCAGATTCCACGACAGCGAACGGAATAGAAGCGCAGCGACGACGCGGCCCGGAGCGCGGAGGGTGGTAGCGGGTAATGGGGTTTGCTGGGAGTGACGCGGGGCTAACCGAGCGGAATCACGAGCTCCCAGGAATCGAATCCATGCGTCACCCAGGCCTGCCAACACCATTTGCAGCTACCAACTTCCACGGACCTTAAGTTCTGCCGGCAGACATCGAGCGGAAACGTTCCCCCGCTTGGATTAAAGATCTCTAACTTCTCTCTCTCTCTCTCTCTCTCTCTCTCTCTACTCTTATTCTATACTCTATTACTCTTAGTCTATGTATATTCCTTTCTCTTTAACAATCACATTCCTCTTTCGCCGACTTTGTTTTCATGGGAGGACGCCGGAACGAATCGAGAAATTGTTTTAGCGCGCGGGCGGCGATTGTTGATTTTATGAAAGCGAGCAAACGCGGTGGAACGAGGGGGACGGTGACACGAGGTTCGTTTTACGTTTGGAATTTTAGTCGATGGACCAGCGATTCTGCTGTTGATCGTTTCAAATTGAAATCCATTACGGGGAACGATACGACGGTGGTTGTTTGGCCGGCGACAAATGGCGCGCGGATAGAGCCGCCGTTTGTAACGCCGACGCTAATGAGACACGATATTTCTAATCGCCGTTTCGAATTACAATCGGACACTTTTTCAAATTCCACCGGGGAACCGGACGGATTTTTCATTGAGGTAACGTTAACTGACTCTGTACTATGCCCAGATGCAGTAGATCGAAAGTGAAAATCGGCGTGATCTACCCAATTAATTGTAAGTGTCATTGACAACTGACAATAACAACAACAATAATAATAAATTTAAATAAATTTAACATCAAAATCGAACTTGTATCAAAAACATTTAATATAGATCGGCGATCGAGGCGACAAATTCAGAAGAAAATCAACGGCGGTGAGGAGGGGTGATTCGATGAAAGAAGGGGGCAGGTTCTCAGCAGGTTTCAGATTAATGGCTAGTTGGTTCGTTGTGAAACGGACGATCAGGACAATTTGGCGGGACGCGGCGGGGCGGATGGCGGCAGGCGGATTCCATGGCAAAGGATGATGGCAGGAACAATTCCCGGAGCCAACTCCCCGAGCAACCTAAGCAACGTCTCGCTCTCGTCCACACGGCGCAGCGCCGCGTAAATGATGGCGCCCAACATTATCTATTGTGCACCCATTCCATTTAATATTGTATTCCATAACGCAAACAAAGGTAAAATGCGAATTAATGTACTCGATTTATCACGCTTTTGTTGCGCGAGCTGGGACGCGAGCGAGCGAGCCGGGACCGGGCTGCTTCGTCTTTCTCTACCCCTCTCCGTCTCGCGCCGCACCCCTTTTTACCCACCCCTTTTCATTGCTGGATGCGCCACTTCGCGAGCTTCGACACACCGTGGAGAGAAACACACCAACCCCTGGAATATTCTTTCCTCTCGCATGCTCTCAACGTATTTCTCTTTCAAAATCTTTCCCTCCCTCCCCCTCCCCCCGCCCTCCTCGTCCTCCATCGTCTTCCAGCTCTTCTTTTTCCGTGTTTCTTCCGCGCTCGTCGTTCTTTCGTTCTTTCGTCCCGCTTGAAAAGCTCTCTCGACGTCGTTGTTACCGGGGGGAAAAACGACGCCCGGTGTTTCGTTGCAAGGACGTTAGAGCGAGGATCGTTTGGTCGGCAAGCATTAAAGATATTTACACCGTGAATTGTGGTTCTCCGGCGTTGCGAGATCATGCTTCCGCGGAAGAAGGTCTTTATCGGGGCTGTGGAGTTGATATGAATTTCAAGAACAAGGAATTTTCTAGGCGCGGTTTTCGTTTTAACTTTTTCAATATCGTGCAACAATAGTCAGTTAGAAGTTAGTTACAAAACTTGCAAAACGTACAGAGGACGACATGCCATCGTACTCGAAAATACCTAATCGTAGAATTATTATTCTTTGATGATAAATTTCTCAACGTTCCTTTTGCAATTTTTTAGATACCACTTAAAACTAAATTTTTGTATCATTTTTTTTTTTTCAAATTACTACTAATATTTTTCGTTCAGGATTATCTCTTTTGTCGTCACTGAAAGGGTTAAAATTGTATCTCTGTTCTCAAGAACAAAAAAAGATATTCCGAATTAAAGTAATGGTAGATCCGCTGCATCTCTGATCCGTACCCTTTATCGAAGATCAATGTCCAGAGGCTGTCAGCTACTAATGAAGATCGTATGACCAAAGCGATCTAAAAGGGCAACATAATAATTCAAACGGAACATCCGGGCCACTTACAAATGGCCGACGAAATGGATAGGGGATCGCACGAGAAAGAAAGATATCGAGGATCGTGATTGAAAGACGCACGGAATTAATCGATACAAGAACTAACGCAGATCGTGAAAGACGATTTCTCAGACAAACGAGATTCAAATCTTTACAAATAAATTATAAAAATTATAAAAATCTCTAAAACTTATGAAATTTCTATGAAAAGATTCTAGGGATTAATGACCAATTCTAATTCGTGAAATTATCTCATTGAAATCTGAAACCTCCAAGATGTTTTCTACGAAGAATTGTAACAGGTTCTAAACATTAGAGTGCTGTTTAAACGCTGTTTACTGATGTTTTGCTTCATTTTTCACGATAATTATACGGTAGAAAAAAAGAGTGGGGGAGGGGGGGAGGGAAAAAAAGTATCGCGTCGCAGGCGTAACCGCTGCGAAACTTTTCCGCCGAACTTCCCTTCAACGAATCCCGAAGTTCGTCACATTCATCATTGTTCTTGCTGGTCGACCTTCTTTCCCCGGTTCTTCCCTTCGATTTCTTTTCATACGCGACGTTCTACCTCGTAAATTCGAAAACGCGGGAAACGCGTCCCGACGAAGATTCTGCTGTGACACACTTAACCGCGCGTCGAGCAAAAACCGAGACGACGAGACCTGGAAATACTGCTTTAACTTCGTCCACCACGAACAACAGTTCCTCCTTTCGCCATCTCGCGTACCTCCGGAAAGAAAAACAAAACGTTTTATGAGCTTTATAGGTTTTCGTTGTCGACAAGTCAGAGACGATACCAGGAACAAAGGGGATGAAATATCTCTTGGCAAGGAAAGCCAAGGGTGACTCGCTGTGTCGGGTCCCTTTTCTAAATCATTCAAATACCGAATCTGTTTGCAGTATTAATTCTTGAATGTCGAAAAATAGGTCGTTTCTTACACATCCAAATATTTCACGTTTCCAAGTTATTTATTTGTATTCACGTGTTATTACTGCTTTATAATTTATATTGCGCGAACGATTCTATTCTTCGAGTGAATTTAATTATCGCTAGACTATCATTTGTGGGAGCTGCGAAGATGCAGAAATACAGAGAATACAAATAATATACAAAAATATATATAAACTCGTGACAATCTTTAATAATTACAAATCCCGTTGTATTTCTTCAGTTATATTTTATAAAAATTTAAAATTTACATAATTACCGTATAGAGAAAGAAATCTTCTCTTGGTTTGATAATTGTAAAATAAAGTGTAACGATCTAAATTAAATATCAACAACCAAATACTCCTTCTGTGTTTCGTTTGCATGAAACGAAATGTTGCACAAAACAATTCTTTCGAATCTTCTTCAGAAGGAATGAGAAAACGCAAAATTTGTCAAAAATGGAACGCGTTCGATGCCGATGGTATTTGAAAATACGGAAATGACGGACAAGGTATAGCGTGATTGGTCGAAGCGGACCTCCGGAAACGCTAGAAGAGTGGTAGATGACAAACGGCGGCGTATATCGCGAACACTGAATAAAACAAATGAGGACCGAACAAAGCTGACAGAGGTGGCCGAACAGAACGAACAACGCGGGATCCGAGGGTGAAAGTGGGCGAGGCCTCCGGCTAAGGGGTAGTTCGGCTAATGCGCGATGATTAAACTAACGGCTGCCACCAATCACTCTGCCACGAAAACCCTCTGATCTTCTCCCGGTCCGTCATTCCAAGCCATTCTTCGAGACGTTCATTTTTTCTCCGTTTCTTTTCACCACCTTTGACACAGTTCTCCGGCATCGTGTTTTCCCTCTCGGGGACCGTAAGTTGCGAATTGTTCTACGAATTCTTAAAAGGAGAGAGAACAGTATTGCATCGTGGAAACTTGACAAATGAGAAATTTCGTTATCGATGTATACAATTCGACGCTGTCCAAATAATGATACAACGAAACGAAAAATATTTGTTGAAATAACAGAGCTTGCAATATTGTAGGGAACGTGAAAATATTAATAGTTACTTGTTCGGACAATAATTTGAAGTTTGAGTACACACATGTCGATTAAATGATTCGAATTATGTAGTGAAACGTATTGCAAAACACCGCGAGAAAACAGAAAATAGAATAAAAGCGTGTCGTTGATTCATAATCCTAATTCCATCGGAGCCCGCAGGATAATCGAGCGTCAACCATAACCTGTTAATACCAATCGGGCGCGGGGCAAAAATTTATTTATGGAGTACATTCGTTATCGGCCCGTAAAATTCTACATCGAGACTCGAATATACACCCCCCCCCCCTCGCCCCTCTTCCCCTGAAACTCGCGTGTGTCTTTCAATGGGGACAAACGCAATTGTTTGCTTGATAAAAACGATACATTCAACGAGGTGCCGATCCGTGACGTGTTTGAACAAACGGAAATAATCCGCCGGTCAAACAAGACCGGACGAAAAATATCGCGCGACGACAGGATATTTAGTTCGATTCGAATTGTTTAAACAGACTCCGATCGTGTCTCTGGTCAGGCTACAATCGGCGGAGCTGCATTAATTTCTAGCAGAACGCTAAATACCCGATGATTTACGTTCCGTCTTGTTTACAGTGGGAGAAAAATCAACGGGAGAGCCGTGGCTCGCGTTACTCATCGCGAAATTGACGCTAATTACCGATTCGTCGAACGTGAAAATTTTTTCCCCCCCCCCCCCCCGTTCCCCTTGCCGGACGAATTAATTAGGGTGATCTCAGCCTTTAACGGCGCCTCGGACCATTTCTCTCTCGAGATGAATTATCCAGAGTGCCTCGTCTTGCCACAGCGGCAGGTGAACCGTATCAAAATGGCGGACAAGTCGCCGTTATCGGCGTGAAAATAACGGGCCACGAATCTAACGATCCGCGCTTGACTACCGGTTTTCTAAATGGCAGAGATTGCGAAGTTCGATAAAAGGGATGATTACCTGTCGCGATTCGTGTTACCAATTGCACGAAGGGTAATCTTTCGGCACGAGACACGTTCCCCTTCACGATGCCAGATAAATGTACTTATTCATTCAAATTGAGGTTTCGTATGACGTATGAGTATGTACGTCAGTGAAGAATGGCTAATGAAGTCAGCCATTCTGAATCTGGATCGCGTATCTTCTGGTTTACGTACAAATATTAACAGTGTGATTTTTCATAAAAATTTTATAGATTTGGAAGGGTGTATTTTTTTTTTTTTTTTTTTTTTTAGGTTTGGATGATTTTTGAATAAAAGCTCGTGTTACTTGTTACATAAAAATTTTTTCTATTCCTCAAACTTTAATTTTTTTTATCTTATATTTCAATTGCTGGTAATTCCAGTATCAATACTTTGAATTTATATGATCACTCAGTAACGCTGCAATGCTTTTAGGACAATTTTAATTCTAATTTTATCCCCAAAGTGTAAGATTGTGAACTGTTGGATCGAATATACAGATAATGTTTCAACTATAATGTTGAAGTAGAAAATTGCCATGGCCGACCTAAACAGTGGCAGAAAAAGCCCTAAGTGGACGTCGAGGTTCAACCCGATGACAGGTAACGATCTAGTTTTTGAATTATGACGGTGGCCCCGGCCGCCGATGGTAGGGAACACGTCAAAATTCATCTTCGCAGACGCGAATCGTAATGGCTGATAAGGTGAATAAAACAATTTGTACGAGTTAGCGTGGTGATGAATGAAGGTAAATCGTTCGAGACAGAAGGTGGGAGGTTTCGCAGCAGACGCAACGCGCGCCGTGCCTCTAATAATGATAAATGAATAAGTAGCCAAATCGGCCTCGACCAAAGGGCTCATTGATTCGATTTGATTGATGATTCCCACAGTCTTTGTGTTTCAGTGCCCGATGGAAACCACGACCTGCAGTACGCCTGCCTCGTGTTGTGAAACGCAAAGCGCTTGTTGTGACGGACGCGTCCATTATTGGGTTAACGCCCGATCCTCTCTGAAATGCTCGTAACGAAGTTATCGATTACTTGTGGAAAAATAACGCGCAACCGTGAAATTTCTAATATTCTGAATTCTGTTTATGAATATTTTGAATTCGAAATGTTCTAACCTAACCTAGGTTATATAATTTTTAATGGACACTCAAGGTTCCCTCCCAAAGAATCTGAATGCACTTTACCATTTTTAGGGACTTAATCGTCAAAAGATGGATTGCACTTTATCATTTTGGGGATTTAATTGTCAAAATATAATTATTCAGGTAGAAAAATTCAAGAACCACAGCAGGGTTAAATATATTACACACGTATCTATCGCTGATACAAGATCTTGTAAGGCTAATTGCAACGAAACAATGCGTTGGGCGCGCTCGTCGATCTCCCCGACCGTCAGAACGTCGTCGAAGTTTTCAAGCCGGGTCGCTCCCTTGATAAAAATGTACATATTCAGCGAGCCGCGGGATTTATGCATCGTCTAGCGCGCGGTTTCGCGTGTCTTCGCGAATTAAGCCGGAGGCGTCGCTGGTAACGGCGCGAAAATCATCTGTCTACCGAGAACACGGTAATTTTTACGCCAACCTGGCCACGCAATTCTTTTTCATCAGGCCCCGCGCACGCGGGGACCGATCACCAGCTGGACGATCCTCTTTTTCCAGACACGTTTCAACGTCCGTCTACCCATCAATTGAACGTTTCCTCCCGCCGCTCCCATCAACACGCCTGAGAACTTTTCTCCTCTGGTCACGTAACTATTTTGTAATTGTAACAATGTTTCACGCGACGTTTCTTTTCGATGTTTCTGGCTTTAATTTGCAACTGAATTCAACGACATGACAACGTAATTGTCGAGTAGGAATGAATTAAACGTAATTTAAATAAATATTAAAGTATAAGTTGGGAATTGAAAAAATATTTATAGAACTAGTTCCGATCACTTTCATTTTTTGATATTCCCGTACAAACAGCCTATTTAATCTAAAATTATTATGAAAAGATCAAAGAAAGAAACAATGTTATAAAGGTTCTATAATGTGATAAATCTCAGTAATGTGATAAAAAAGTTATAACGTCTTTTTATGAATGATCTCGAGACGTATTGCTCTGTTTATCTCGGAATAAAGCTATTCTCAGAAATTAATTGCGAGAAACTGAGATCTACTGATCTATATCACGAACGAAGAAATGCAAGACTATAATTGACATATCACAAGCAACAGCGTGATCTACGGGATCTATAGAAAGAGGAATTTTTTAAACGCAGGAGATGGATCGAATTAAAAATGCGTTGAGAAACTCGTTTCGGGACGTGAGATCACGAAGGTATCACGAGGAAAATTGCGAGGAAGTTGTTATAATAATTACGCGCCTCGACGCTGTAATTTCGCTGCTTGTTATATCGCTCGTTATCTTCGAGAAATATTCGCTTCAGTTTCGTATGGACGCACTTCAAAACGAACCGTCTTGCCCTCATTATTTACGCAAAACAGACGAACATTTTCAGTCTACACGAAAGTTCTCTACTCTATTTAAATTTTTCTAAGAAAACATACTTTCCTTACACGTAAGTAACTACATACGTAACTTTAGACCTTGACTGATCATCGTTTCCACTATGAAAAAAAGAGCTTTCAAACTTGTTTCAATAAAATTTCAAAATTAAGGGAATTCGAGGTTGAACTTTTATCGAGTGATCAACCAACTAACCTAGTAAGTTAGTAAGGTAAAGCAACCTTCCGTTAAGGAGTCAGGACAGTTTGAAATTTTCAAAAAAATTTTCTTTTCTTTTTTACGTTGCTTTTTATAGTTCATAATGTGTTAAAATAAACCGCAAAAGCTCATGTCAATCTCAAATATATGTACTTTTTTTTTACTTGGCCTCCAAAGTATTCGTAATTTTTAGGCCCGTCAAACTGTCCTGCCCCCTTATTAATCATCTGAGAGGCGTAAATCCTCGCCATCGCCGCACGCTCGTGGCAACGATCTCGAGAGAATAAAAGCGAAGATTTGATCCATCGGTGGTTAGCCGAGCGGGAATGGCCGATTGCCGGCGAATCGTCGCGGGAAACGAGGGGCTCGTCGGCGACGATTCAGGGAGGAACGGAAAAGCCCGGTGGATTTCACATGAAATTCCGTCGAGCACGCCGCATCCGCACCTTCTTCTTTCCGACCTTCTTCCCGGAGGAATCCGCAAAGACTTCCGAGGGTGGCCCGCATTCATCGTAACTGAAGCAGAGCGAATCGCGCGATCGAGTTTTACGATGACCGCAGGGTGCCGTGCGGGAACCTGAAACAGCGCTGTTTACGCTTTCGCCCTTTTCCTTTTCTTCGCCCGTTTGTCCGAGGCTGCGTCGGAACAAACGAATGCTGCTCTGCATTCTGACAGACAGAAGCTTGAGAAGGGTTTTTTTCTTTTTTTCTTTTCCCGGTTACAAGGGGTTGGCCCAGAAGTTATGCAAAACCGAGCCATGTATACCTGGTGGACACCTACTTGTGAAATCGGCGGCAAGCGCAGGCGAGGTCACCTCTATCGTTACCACGGCCGAACGAACGTCCGTCAAACAACACGTCCGATTTTCGTTTTGTGATTTATTGCGGGGCCACGACTCGTTAAAGGCTTGGCATAACGCTCAACCTGATCTCGCATGCTGCGAGATTCAAGGCCGTGCTCGGTCTGAAAATTCGTCTTGGATGTGGAGGGTAAAGCGATACTCTTGACAGAGAGACAGCGATGAGAAGGAACAGGAACTATAAGGGAATATTTGAAAACCAAGTCGAACATGTGGACGTGGTTTTAGGGACGGAAACTTTGAATGGAGAATGTTTTGAATACGTGACGACAGTTTGGCCACCGTTGACAGTGGACAGACGAGCTGCGACTTCCGGAAGATTTTACGAGCAAAGTTTGCCAATTGGAAAATTCCGAAGAATTGGAGAACAAGTTTGTGCAAACAAGTTTGATCAAGCAACTGTATTTGACTTAATTCGAATGGACAAAGTCGAAGAAAATTCAAACGAATAAAATTTCCGACGATTCGTTGCGTCACGATGTTGATCTTAGAGAGGCAACTTTCTCGAGAGGATAGGTAGTAGATTTATCTGAACTTTGGCCGGACAGGTTAAGAGACGATTGGTCAGGTTTAAAAGAGGCTGATGCCTCGAGAGCGTGTTACGAAACACTGACATTAAAGAATTTACCGTAGAATTCTGTAATCGCATCTACTTCGGCTGATAACATGCCTCTCTGTTCTAAATAATACGACGAGTGCAGGCGAAACTGCCAGGTTTCGATCTCGGAAGCGAGCATCGCTTCGTTTCAAGCGAAGTTACGGGCGAAAGTAAACTCGAAGAGTTGCAGTGATAATAGAGTAGGAAAGGTACAAACGAGTTCGCATTATACATAATAAAAGTCGCGCTATCGTCTTGAAAACGGAAGATTAATATCGAATAAATTGCGAAACTTCTCGGTAGACGCCAGTCGCGGAGGGCTCGGCAAACAATCGTTTGCAGGGTTTAAGAATTAAGAAATATGATCGTATCTGCAAATGTCGTCAAGAGTGTTCTGCACTTCGCCACCAGGAAGTTAAAGAGTAAAAGAGTTAAAAACGGTTAAAAGAGAAAAGAGCGTACATCCACCAATAGACAAGCAGCGACGTTAATGAAGACTAAAAATTCGAAAAAACTATAGCCTGTCGTTGGACTACAGATGTTTGTGCAGTAATTTATTCTCTTATAAACAAATATTTGCTCCATCCGGAGGGAAACGTCACAAGTAATTGCTACGCTTTTAATATTTATGCGTATTTTAATTAAATTTTTAATTATTTAAATCCAATTTACATTTAACACTAATAAAACAAAGAAGAATTGGATATTGGTGATCATGATAATTTAGGATTTTAAATTACTTATATGCTTTTCGAATTATTAATTTAATTTAATTTTATCCCAATTATAGAGGATATTAAGTAGAAATAAATAGAGTACAGTCCAATGGTACAGTTTGATGGTTAAATGTCCTATGAATGCGCAAACATTCCATCTACAGCCACGCTATTTTTCGTTCACACACGTTTCAATGAAAGTATGCCAAATTGGTTTCGTGACACGAGCGAAATTTCTTTGGCGGAAAGGTCGGGACGCAATATCGCGATACGAGAACGAACCACCTTGGCCACGATCGTTTAAATTAGTTTCTCGCCTTCACCTGTCGAAGCATCGGTTCTCATCCTTTCGCGCGGCCTCTCCCTCCCCCCCCCTCTCCCTCCCTCTCCACCCCCCCGGAAACCGATGGGTGAGAGGGGAACGGGTTAGAAACGAAACGGATCCGTTCGCTGTCTGATTTACTGCCTGGACAACCCAAAGGCTCGCCCGCCGCACTACACAATATTCATTTTGAATAAGCAAATTGCGAGATTCAAGGTCGCCACGGCTGAAGGGTTTCATTCCGACCGAGAGAAAATCGGTTGCCTGGTTCAGTTCTACGCAAAATTTCTCGCCGTCCGGACGTCCGGTCCGCGATCGCGATCGTTGTTCATCTTTTGTCCAGTTCTCGCCTTCTTGCCTCTCCTCTTTTTCTCCGCCGGTTTCGCGCAGTTCACGCTCGACTAATCGAATCAATCGTGGCAAAAATCGCGCGACAGTTGATCCGAGAGTGTGATATATATATATATATATATATATATATATAAGGTGCAGCGCCATCCTTCCTCAACGATAGTTGACCGCGCAGAAGAAACATCGAGGTAAATGAATGAGATAGTAGATAAGCAATCGAGCTGACATTTGACGAGCGTTGTATCTTGGATTAATTTCAACGCGCCGCTGGCTCGTCCGTTTGGCCTTTCGCGGCGCGTTCTATTTACAAGTATCGATCGGTTCGGTTCGTGAGACGTTGCGGTTAAAATGGTGGAGGAGAACGTTTGTCTCGCTTCGGCGATTGATATTAATTCACCGTTATCGTGCACTTAAAAATCGGCGCGCATTATAAATACCACGGATAAAGGGTCGCAGGTAATTTTACACCGTAACTCTCGAGGTTTGTTATCACAATTTTGGAAATTTAATTGTTACAAATAGCAACGTGGGTGATGTGAATTTTTCTGTTTTATTTTCAATTCTAACAATTAGATACAACGATAGAAACGAAAGTCTAGTCACCTTCGATCGACATTCGAATTATCCCCTAGCCAGTATCACGCAGCCGTATATAACGTTACTCGACTCTGGGACATTCAATTTATTTTAAAATTAAAGTAGAATCAAGTATCCAAAATTTTAGTAATCTAAATCAATTACTGCAATCTAAATCCGATTTATACTCCAAAGATGCTATCGGGAGGTTAATCAATTTCGTACGTCTGTTTCTATAGAATTCACGGTAATAGAAAACGTTGCTTGGAATTCAACGAGCGGACGTCAAAATGGCGGCGGCTGACGGACTGGATCCGAAGGGGGCTGGCGATTAGAATTCGGGCGTTAGGTATCGGGGCGATATATCGATAATGGGTCACGATATCCGCGGGGTGCGCGCGCGTATGATGTACGAGAAGTAATATTTTCGCGCGCGCGATATATCTGCCGGGCAGCGGACAGCGGCTTCGCGATGCGCCCGTCGATATCGGTTATCGAAAATATTTTTAAATTCGCAAATGATAACGTGCCGGCGTTGCTTCCGCCCGGACGGTCTCGCCGCCGACGTCAGTTTTACGCCCAATCGAGGACCGTTTCTCCCGGCGACCCCCGTCATCGTTCGTTATTAAATGTCGTACCCCCGCGAAAATGTCGTTGACGTGATTGAAATTTAGTTTCCCGAACGAAATTCATTCTGTTTTTTTCCACTGTTTGGAAACGGCACTTCGTTTCACTGTAGGAAATATCGCGTGAAAAACGCGGAGAACAGCCAAGTATTAAGCGATATTCGCCCGATTCGACGTAGAGCGAACGAAACCTGAAATATCCTGTTTATGAATAAAAGAAATCCTAGCTTCGCAAAGTTGAGAAAAGAAGAGACGTAAAAATACTTTTGACTGCCCGGTCGAAACAGAGAGATCCTCGTAAATGTATTATAATTTCTGATCGTCCTGACGTCGAAAATCGCACTTGATTCCATCTCAAGATCTCAAGTCTGTCGATATCTCCACAAAATGGAGTACATCTCTCGCTTCAGTTTCGAAGAGTTTCGCTTACAAAGTACACTGCGAAACTACCAAAACACAGAACACCAATGTTAATAACCACTAAAGAGTCTGAACGGTAATGGGTACCAGTATTGAGGAACACGCCTGCAATTGTGCCTAATTTCCTCAACTACCTGGTTTCATTTACTCCACGGCCGAGCAATCGAAACAACCAGCGGCGCCGGATAATACCAAACGAAACGTAAAAGCTTCGCCTCTTCTGTCGAACAACAAACGAAAGGGCAGACGAAGAGGAAGAAAAAAAAAAGGCAATTAAAAAAACGACCCCCGTTTTTCGAGTTCGTTCTTAGTAAAACGGGCGACCGATTCCGAGCAACATGGAATTCATCTGTCGGCCCTTTTTGCGCCACCTATTCCTTTTTTCTTCTTCTTTTTTTCCGGCCCTCTGCTTTCTTCGTCTCTTCCCGAACGTCTCAACGACCTCAAGACTGGGAGGATGGTTTTATCGCGAGCAAGTTCACCGTGTTGCTTGTCTCGCTTCGGGCGTTCTACGCGCGACGACGATGCGATAGCGGAGATAGTCATACTTATAATTAGAGGAGTCAGCCAAATGATTTACGACGCACACGTGGTACAAGCGGGACGCTTTCGTAAATACGTCCCCCTCGTACTCTTCTTCCTCGTCCCGTTTCTTTCGCACGGGGACGCGATTTCGCGGGCTCCCGATTAATAATTTCAATCGGCCAGCAAGAATCGCGCGCCGCCGCGAATAACAAAATTTGTCAATGTGGCCGTCGGTTGGTAGCCAACTCGATAGCAGCGCGCGATATCGATGAATTCCCGATCGTATCGCCTTTTGTTTTGTCGTTAGCAGCGCGTCCAGCCGTGTCACGCTATCCTGTAATTTTCCCTCGGCGAATCTGCCTCCGTCGAACGACTCCGACGAGCATCCAGGGAGTTTGTTATAATTTTCGGAAAGTGATACTGACAAATCTGCTTCCATCTGGTTTTCCTTTTTCTATTTCCTGGAGGCAGGGATAACGAGAACGATTGTACGAGAAGGGTTGTTGGGTTCTTCTCCGAACAGATAGAGACTTTTTTGTGTTTCAGATAAGAAACTTTTTTTAAAAAAAAAAAAAGAATACTCCGTAGAGTTGAAAAAGTTGCGAGTTGCGGAGAAGCGTTATAAAGAGGTTTGCGTTGTGGACATCTTTTTTCGTGGAAATTTATATCTCACTGTGAGAATTATTGTTCGTTGATTCTCGTTGCTGTAAGAGGCTCGATAAATTTCATTTCGGTGCTTTAATTATCTTGGGGAATAGCTCGTCGCGTTTAGGCGTGTTCGAATGCGTCGGCCGTCGGAATATGGCGCAACAGGGACCCAACAGGGATGCTTTTTTTTTCATTCGAAAACAATTATGTTACATTTAATTAATCCTACATCGCTTTCGTGTTTTATTTTGACCGGTGATATTTCATTGGGTTTCACTTGATCGCGCATAAATTTCAGCCAACGTCGCGTCCAGGAAAAACAAATTGCCGCCGTAATTTTCGAATAAGTTTCATCTTTTTTACGCTTTTCGTTATCAATTATTAAATAACGTTATTGAGATTTGTCGTGCGCAGTTTCGTAATTAGTTTCATCAACAATGAAAGAAACGTTATAAAAAGGGTTTGAGGATGGTGTGAATGGGAATGGCTTTCGAATAAAACGAAACGGGACGAGGGAAATGAAATATACATTTTCATTTCGAATAATGAAATTAAAAATGTAAAGAAACGAAATAATCAGGAATATGACGTCAATTTTGGTTAAAATCGTTCTCGCGTAAAAGCCGAAAGGGATACAGCTTAATGAGCGAATAAATTTCACACCAAAAATTAATCCAGTGAACAAACCGCCTTGACGTGTATAAAACACGAGCAGAATTATTTATGATCGCATATTGAATTCGTACCGGATCTATATAGAGGGGAACAACAAATAGTAGTTAAGCTTCAAGATCTATATTTATTCAGTCAGAGATACAAATCAAAAATAAACCGTATCAAACGTAAATCGGAATTATTCTTCTAACTTTGAAGCGTGGAAATATCACATGGTTCATAGAAAAAAATGCTTCTATATCTTTTTTCCCATCAAAAAAGTAGAAAAATATCTACATTTGCAGAAATCCTCTAGAAACATTCTACTCGCCAACGTAAATAATTCTTTCCACAAATTCGCCCACGAAAAATAAACGAGATGCAGTAATCAAGTTAACTGTAACGTTGCCAGTAAATTTTACTTTAACTAAACAATAAAAGAAAGAACATTCCAACGAGAGATAAAATTATTCCGTTGACGAAGAAAAATCAATTGCTGATACCAAATTTTACGTTAATCGGGCCGAGAAAAAGAACAATATTGCTCTAATAAAAGCAAGGAAGAAACGTTCTGATGAGAGGCCGAAACCTATTTCATAAGAAAGGGAACACTTTAATGAGAGACAATCGCTAAAATAAAATAAATAATTCTCTCGTCTAAAATGGATTGCAACATTAATTAACTAAACCATGACCAAACGAATATTTCAAAGAGAGACGAAACTTACTTTATCATAAATTCTTGCGTCTTTGTAAAATCACTTCCTCTTTGTTTTCATAAAGTTTCTACTCGAAATTCTTTCTTCCACAAAAACCAAAAAGAAAAAAAAAAAGAAAACTATTCCATCGCACAACTAAAAAAAAAAAAAAAAAAATTACAAAAGTTCCTCGGAAAATTCCTGATTAAACGAGAAATACGACTGCATTCCGGTTGATGGACCACGGGTCGGAGGGAGCAGAGCAACATGGCGCTGCGACGGCCGTCGGAACATGGCGACCGGTCCGGCGACCAGTCCGGACCCGGTCTCGTTACAGAATTCCTGTGCGCCGCGCGGCTGGCTGGATCGTATTCGGCTGGATCTCTGGGCTTTTGAAAAATCGTCGCGTTTCAACGGTCACGGCTCGTTAGAATATCGCTTGACAGTCGGCAACAACGACGCCCGGCGTCGAAGTACGCTTCTATTAATACGTCGCTCACGAGCTGTCGGAGCGCGTTGCGTGCCGCGGCCGCGTTCAACACCGATCCAGGCCGGAACGCGTGTGCACACGCGGGTCGTATTGGTGAATAACAACGAACTGAAACCCCGGCTCGCGCCGCGTACACACGCCTCCATACAAGCGCGTATTTTTGACGCACTTTCGATCTGCCTGGCTGCCCCCGGGGGCCGCGATTTAACTGGCCGAAAATTAATTGTCGCGGCAACGCCGTGTCGCACGGCCGAGCGCATTTTCGTTATTTTTCAACGGAGATTCTGGCGCGGAAATCGTGCCAGAATCTTGGCCGAACCTCGCCCCGTGCGCTCGTTCTTCGTTACGTTTGGAACAGTAACTGCCAGATGATTTCTCGAGAATCTAGAAAATTGCCTTCGTTTTTCTCGTACGGAATAGAAAGTGTAGACAGGCACGTCGAAACATTTTTTGTAACAACGCAACGAAACCTGATTATCGTGATTATGTACGTGGATGTTATAAAAGACATTTATCAGAGTACGTAGATCATTGAGGCATTTGAACGTTTATTCGTTGTATCGATGTTAGAACGATCGATGGCGTCCGGTATCTAGCATTTTTCGCCGAGAGGCTTAACAAAGCGTGATTTTTGCTATGCACAAAGATAACACAATTAGTCACAATTAATTAAGAAGGGAGAAATACTGCGAAATAAAAAGATAAAGATATTAAATATGTCATTTATCACATGACGCTACAGTTCATGATATTATCTTCAGCAATAATTATATGTTTGAAATTACACTAATTCTTTACTACATCACGCTAACAATATTTCAGAATGTTTCATCTAAACTCGCGTGATACATCCACAAAAATTTTCTTTCCATTCTGTATTGATTTTATTTTCTTCCGTATTTTCAATTTAATTTCCTTGTTCGTTCAAATACCGTAACTTTTTTAAGAAACGCGACGCGATCGTTATAGATGTTCGTCTAATCAGACAAAATCAGACGCATTGAATCCAATGTTATTGCATATAACTGGATTATCGCGTTGTTGAAAGCTCCTCTCGCCGTGCCTTAATGCAACGACAATTGTTTCGCTCATTACGACTTTTTTTCTTTCTTTCTCGTATTACGTTCTCGATCAGAACTGAAACTTGCGTTTAATCGACGCCCTCCCGAACAATGCAACGCCTCTCATTGTGAGAAATATCCGATTTTAATAAGCGTGTTCATCGGTAGCGTTTCAGTTCCACCTTCTCGATTTATCCACACGTTATCCGAACGAACGAGACGTCGTTGTAAAATCCGTGAAAAGAAAAAAAAAAAAAAGGAAGAAACGACGAAACGAAATGGATGGTCGAAACGGTTCGATCGCGCATGGTTCACGTACGAGGAATTATACGGGCCGTGAGATAACATCGCGGGCGACCTTCTCGGCTCGGCGTTTCGTCATTTTTCGATTCGCCTTAATGGAAAGTTAAACTCTCGGAGATAACGCCGGGATAAACCGGCGAACGTTGCGAGATCGGCGGTATTAATAGACACGGATCCACGCGCGGCAAACGAAACTATCGTTCCTCACCAACTGGAAATAGGCGCGTTCCTTTGGCCGCGTATGCTCGCGCGAGTAAATATTTATAGAGATTATTTGCTCGTTGCTAACAGCGAAACGAAATTGATATTCGTTTATCACAACGTGTCAACGAGCGCGACCAAGTCGTGTGCTGGCCGATTAGATGCCTACGTTGTGCTCTCTTGATGCTCATCCAATTCGCGACTAAACGGAATTCGCGTTCTAAGCGAGAATCGAAGGGAGATCTTCGCGAAGGAATGTTCAATTCAATTAGCACGAGGAAGGACGAGCCGCGATTATACTCGCGACAGGATGGTGGCGGGCATTTTTCACCGAGAAGCTTGGCAATGGCAAAGGGTTTGCCCGGAAGTTCGATCAAAAGCAGGTCCGTCGGACGAGCGGCGTGCACGGGAAGACGCGAGTGGCCTCGCCACGGTTAGAAATGCCTTTACATTTGTTTCAGTCGGTCCGAATTCGTCTGCGTCGCGGCACTAACTATCAACCTCCGTGCGTCGTCATTAAGGAACGATTTGAGAAACGCGACGCTCGCGAAATTCGGCGGGTATTTATTTGTTTGAACACACAGACGGGCAGAAACTTCTTTTCATACTCGGTCGGAGGCAGAAGGAAGAAATATCGGTTCAACCGGGGAATAACAAGATAAGCCACAGACACGTCAAATTAACGAAACAAAACACGTTAGTTTCGAAACAGATAATTAGAAAATGGATGGAAAAATCGCTAAAAAAAAAAAATCTAGTTTGTCGCATAGGAAATCGGTAAATAAAAACTAAGGTAAAAGATACTTGACTCTTTCGATTTTTGACGAAAAAGAAAAACAGAAGAAGAAGAAGGGGAGAAGTATAAAAAGAAGATAATCCATGGGGAAATAATTTTCGATATTACGAGTGAACGGCGGACAAGCTGCGCGGTGAATAAAGAAACAAACGAATTTCGAACGATCGAACGGTTGTACGATGGATGTCAAATAACCCATCGCCCACCGACGTTCAATTGTTCGACGCAATAAAAGCTCAAGCGACATCGGTGAATCGTGCGCTCGTTGACAATTTGTACACACCTTTGATGCAACGCTCGATCACGAAACGATTGGCGAAAGCGTGGTTGTTGCGTAAGGCTCGTTGCTGTTGCTCGACGACACACTGTCGGATATTTCGAGGCGATCGCGAGAACAAAAGTTGACCGGGGCCATTAGTCAACCGGGCTGGCAGGTTGCGAGCGCGGCATGAAAAAATTGACAAAGACAACGTTGTCGATTCCTACGTTGTTGGTATCGGCGTACACGCCTATTTTTATACGCTAGAAAAACACGCGACGACAAAAGTCGACCGGCTTTGCAGAACGCGCGACGGATAATAATCAATCTTCCGTGTTATTTTCACGCAAACAGAAACGAGAGGGAGGCGGGAGAGGAAAAAGAGAGAGAGAGAGAGAGAGAGAGAAATCGCCGGCCGAATTTCGAGCTGCAGGAAAAGAATCATTTTCCGTTCAGGAAGAACATTCACAATTCACGTCGGCAGCGAAACTTTCACGCTTTCAACCGAGAACGTTCGGTATTGACATTTTTCGACGATCTTTCTCCGACGTTTATTTCCATCCGTCATTGGCGTAGATGGTAAAGAACAAAAAAAAAAAAAAAAGAAAAATACACACACATGCACACACAGAAAGGGATGAAAAGAATCGGATGACGAGAGGAAACGATGGAGAGAAAACGGAAGACTACGAACTGGAAAAAGAAGAAACGAGAAAAAGAAAGAGGTAGAGAGGGAAAAAAGGAGAGAGAAAGAGAGAATATTCGCATCTTGCTGCCTTTATAAATGCTTCTACATTTATTAAGGCTACTCCCCGGAGCCTGGACGTACCAGTGTACGTATTTCGAAATGAATGCCTCGTGACGTGGCACCGCGACGCTGTCGTCGGGGCGCGCGAACGCTGCGAAAAGTGAAATATTTCCGTCGTATTTTCACATGCGCGGCCAGGACGAATGGCGTCCCTGCGTCTGACGGCTCTCTGCTTCGGCAGCAGCGTGGCAAACGAACAGGAATAAAAGGAGAAAGAGAGAGAAAGAAAGGAACGAAATAATAATAAATACGTAGGCACGCGTAATACAGTATTTACACAGACTCCGGAGGAGACTCTGTGTGTGTGTGTGTGCGTTACACACTTCGTGTTACGCGTGTGTGGAAGACGGCGATATGTGCAAATGCGTTTCAAACGAAACTCGTCGTCCCCGCCGGGAAAAAATGTCCCGCCGACCGATCGAGAATATGGCGGCCGGCGCGCGCCGTTCGTTTGCATGAAAATGAAGAAAAGAATTTATTTCGTCCGTATGAGAAACGCCAGGCTTCCGGCCGTGATTTATGCGGCACGAGCGCGCGCGCGCGGGAAAGCGCGACGCGAAAATTTCGCATTTTCTGCGGGTACCTTCGTGATAGTTTGACAAAGGACCTTTGCCTGGTTGGTTATTGTATCGCGAGGACTAACGACGACTATCGCCGTCGCGCGTCACCGTTCCAAATAGCAGCCGACTGCCCGTGTCCCCTTGTTGATTCGTATCGTCGAGAATTTAATCCAGATCAAAAAGCTCGCGGTGAAGTAGAAAAGCGTTTGTCGTTTCGAAAATTTGACTCGAAGATCGTGGGGCCAGGTAGCCACCGGTTTGTTTCAACGTCAAAGACATTGGCCGGAATCGCATTGAATTATTTGACATCGAATTATTTCACGGTTCACTTTTCACGCGACTTCTGGCCCCGGCCGTTGCAACACGCCTGTAATTTTATATAACCAGTTAAATGACTCTTGGCAAGGAAGTGATTTGTCGCACGATATTTTATTTCAGATAATCATCCTCCCGTGTCAGACGTGGGTTGTTCACCGCGACAATGTACGTATACGCTGATTAATGGCTCGTTCGCCGCGGAATAAAAGAAAAAGAGAGGAAAGAAAAAAGAAAGAAGAAGAAGGGAAAGGTTGAGAAAATCGGAGAGCCTGTCTCAAATCAGAACCGCTCTCGTTTCACGCGACGAATCGTCTTGCATTTTCGAAATCTTGTTAGCCACGCGAAAGTTCCGCGCCGTCGATCATTCATTCCCTTGCTTACCAATTGCGGCGGGCGTCGTTCGTTATCCTCTGAACGACATCGCGGACCGATGAGCAATAAAAACAAAAAAAGCGGCGGAGCAAATGTCTCTTAATCCCCGAATGATTTACAGTCATCTGCTTGGAATTTTCTGCGGTAACAGAAACGTCGCCTGCCAGACAATCGGATTCATTGTACGCTGCTTGAAACAATGTGACACACTTCGCACGCATGACAAATATCGCGTCGGTGCGATTAAGACGTTCGAAAGTTTCATTCACACCTACCTCTCGTGTTTTAATGAGCTATTTGACATGGGCATTTCGTGAAAAATTGGCAGCCAAAAGTTGGATCTTCGACGTGTTCGAATCGAAAAGTCAGAGAACGTTCTGTCTGAGAGGAATTTTACTAGAAAAAAAGAAAAAAATGATACGTTGTTTGTCGTCCGCTTTGTAATTTTCTTTTTCTTGATTTGGCAAGTTTGTCACGTTACTGCGACTTGTAATGAAGCGGTTACGAGAGGATTATGGAGCACCCAGTATATCACGCTCACGTAACCCAACATTGCGAAGGAAACCAGCCTTTATACCCAATAGCTGTTCATCCGACAAAGATGTTTACAGATAACTTTTCGTAGACGTATCGACCATTCTTTAACACCCAGGAGCGTGAAATCAGCTGAAAGGATATTGCCATAAACTGTTGAATGCACGTTGAACACCGCAATAACTAGATTGTGCATTTTTGATACAAAACATACAATATAAATTACAACGTTTAGTACACGAAATGAACTTCTATTTAAATTTCCCTTCTTTAGTTGCGTTATTCGCGAGCTATCTGACAATAATTTTTTCCAACGTGCAAACTCGATCGACAACTAAAAAAAGAAAAACATTCGCGAGATCGTAAAACACTGCGGGGAACGCTGCACGAAGTTGAACAGCGGAATGGAATACAATATGAGAATATTTTGCTCGACGACGATTTTTAATACTTTCCGCGTGAATTTAGGCCAACAGTGACTGAACATACCAGAAATGAAATTAATCATCGAAAATTACTGAAAAATTTACAAGCAATCGGCGAACCGGATCGCGCGCAGGTAGCGCGTGAAGGCGATCATCGCGAGGCAAGAAAAACGACGAAAACGGGCTGCAGCTTTGCTCAACCGGCAATATCCAGCGTGCAGCCTTTAAAAAAAGAAAGAGAGAGAGAGAGAGAGAGAGAGAGAGAGAGAGAGAAAGAGAAGAAAAAACGTAAACGGGAGGAAATTGCAAGACAGTGTGTAAGACGCTATCTTTTCCTTTTTTCGGCCGCGGTTCGGCCAAAGTTACAATGTACGGCGACACCGTGCAATTTGCATTCGAAACTGTAGGAAAATAGCGATACGAAGGGCACCTAATTCCCCGTCTGCTCGTGAGTATCATCACGTCCGTCTCTCGTTCGAGTTTCGTGACCGTGAGGACTCGTGGCTCTCGATTCTTTTTCTCTCTTTCTCCCTTTCTCTCTTTCTCCCTTTCCCTCCCCTCCGCCGTGTATAATGAAACGCGTCGTTTGCAATAATGAATTCCTACGGAATGTAATTCCGCGCGAATGTTCGCGTCATTAAATCTTGCTTTTTTTTTTTTTGAATAACTTGATGCGCGAATTCGGCCGGGCAAGTGGACAGGATGAGAAAAGGCGAGTGACAAGTGGTGGAGCACGATCGAGCGTGATACCAAACGACAGAAGGAAATGGCCGCGTTTATTTCGGAATCGGATAGCATAACTGAAAATGATGGATTACGATTAACCGTGGGGCTTGGCGGCACGATCGATCAGTCACAAATGGCTGAATAATTTTCCAACGACTGCGAGTAGCCGAACGTCTTCATGAAACGAAGCGTTCTGAACCGACGCGGCACGACGCGGACGGACCGCTTCCATCAGACGGGCATTAATGAAGATGAAGAAGCATTATACGTAATAAACGCCGTTCTCCCGAATGCCTTAACCTGTCGTTCGCAAATAAAAAGCAGCGCGAATATTCCCGACAGTGCATCATCTGTTCGAATAAACGCAAATACACGCCGTCCGTTCTATAAAAGAGAGAATACCACTCGTTACGGGAGTGGTGAGCCATCTCTCCTTTTCGAACCGTGGCAACGCGGTAACAACTTAATCTCCTCGTACGCGATTCGACGAAAATATACGTTATACTGCCCCATTCCCCGATCGGCCTCCGATTGACCTAGCAGTTACTTTACGTAACACGCACCTCCGATCGGCTTTAAAGACCTCGCTCGGAAAGTACCAACGATTTCGCGTCGAAAATGGTTCAAAAAAGGGTGTAACAAGAAGAAGAGAAGCAAGGAGAGAGAGAGAGACGGGATACGAAGAGAGAAAAGCGAGACTTGTGCACAAGAGGCGTAATTAGCGAGACTCTCTCTCTCTCTCTCTCTCTCTCTCTCTCTCTTTCTCTTTCTCTTTCTCTCTTCCTCTTCCTCTCACGTGTAGAAAGTGTGGCTCTCTCGGAGCAGTGGAAATTGCCCCGGCTGGGAACGAAATTGCGTTTTGCAGCGCGTAATACGCTGCGCTCTCGAAACGGTCGGGGGGCCCTTGGCCTGGGCCGAGAACGAGGGCCGCGTTTCGAAGCTTCGGGCGGTCGCTCGTGAAACGAAAAACAGAGCAACAGAGCACCGACCGGAATACAGAACGGCGGCGGCCATGGTAGAACCATGGTAGGCCATTGTAGGCCGCGAAGACCAGTTTACGAGAAGAAACGCGCGAGTGCGCGCGCGTACGCTCGCGCAGAAGGTCCATCCGCCTCGGTACTGTACAGCACACGCCGAGTCTCATCATCCGGGCGTCCTTTAATCCTCCACGGCTGGCCTCTTGCCAGCCACGGCTGGCCATTCCCTCTGCCTCCTCCCGCCGCGCGCGCTTCACTCTTTCATATTTAAATGTATTATTAGCCGTGATTATTATAAGCACCAGCGGTAGGCATTAAGTCGGGCCGATCGCAAGCCATTACCCGCGCGGCTCACACCGGTATCTAGAATATTTTATATCGAGAGTAATTTCCGGTTTCGCGCACGCCTTCGAGTAGACCGCGCGCGACCGCCTCTCCTGCTACCCTCTCGCTTGCTTTTCCACCCGGATGCGTGAGCGTTATCGGTCGACCCGCAACCTTCGATCGTTTTCTTTCTTTTTTTTTTTTTTTTTTTTTTTTTTTTTTTTTTTTTTGGTCTTCTGTTGTAACAGAAGAAAAATTTGTGTTTGATATGTGTTTAACGTCGCTCGTTGGTTATGGAGAAAATAGTAGGAAATTTTAATCGGATAGGGAAAGGAAACGATTATAAGTACGCTCTCGTTCAGAAGTTTGGAGTTACGAGTATTTCTGTACGTTTTTCTAAGAAACATACAATCATAATTAATTACAGTAATCGTTGAATGTAATCAATTAGAGTTTCAACGCTTTAAGATACGAATATCACGAATTAAATGTTCCTGTTCGAAACTTTTCAGCGAGAGTGCAATATTTTCCTAAACTGAGTAACCAAGAAGAGTGAACCTAAAAGTGAAAAATATTGTCCATCCCCGAAATTTTACAACAAATGTCATATTTTGTATATTTCCGCGTTCTTAACTGTCCACAGATACACACGATATATCCACTGTCCTAAAATATCAAGCATTAATCTGCGTAAACCGGGGATCGTCAACCGAGGAAACGATACAGGTCGATAGTTGCTTCGTATCCGATCTGGTCAAGTCTCTGACCCAGCGAGGGTGCAGCGGTAGGGGGAGACGGATAATCCATCGTGGCGGCGATGAATCATGAGAGAATGCTAGGGATGTTGAAGAAGCGAGCGGAACAGAGGCTGGAGCGAGAGGTAAACCGAGAGATCGCTAGAGAAAGGGATAAACGTCAGCTAGAAAGATCGAGTGTAACCAGGGGGTGCCGTCAGAAATTCTTACGTAGAAACGGGAGAGAAAACAGGAGAAGAAAGGAGGATGAACGGGTCGATAGAGGGAACGGGCGGGGGAAAAGGCAAGGAAAACAGAGGGAAAGAGTCGGTTGAAAGAATGGAACGGAGAGAGGGTGGAATGAAATGGAGAGAACGAGAGCATAATGGGAGGGGGAGGGGGGGGGGAGGCAGGGGAAAATGCTAGCTGTCGACCAGGCCTCCGGAAGTCCGGCTGCCGCGTTGTCGTCCTGTTCCTCCATTTTTCAAAAAAATAAAAGCCACCGCAACGCGGGCTTATTGTTTGCTTTTGCCGTTCGAACGATCGCGTGGCTTCGTGCACAGGGGTTGAACCAGCTCCGCGAAGGGTTGATACAGTATCGACTAAAAGTTCTCGGTACGTGCACTTACGTTTGTATTTCAGACTTGCTTTAACCAATTTTGCTATATACTACATGGATCCACGGGAAGCTGGAATTTACATTATTGAAAAAATTACAAGAATTTTTAGACCATTTGTTTTTGTTCTGTCACGTTAAAACGATGGAAAGTTAGAGAGCGATGTCGCAACATGGCGCAACACTTCGTATTCCTCCAACTCCTTGCACAAATGAATTCAATCGTTTAACGATAGACATGTTCATTCTTAATACCAATGCTAAAATATTCTGTTCGAGAAAATGGCAGTCGATGTTACAAGTTTAGACTGATACTAAAAGATCTACGTCTATTTCACATGCAAAACGTGTGCCCAATCTTTTGATCAGTAGTGTCAGTGTTGTTTCATGACTCGCGTGGAATATTTGTAGAAACATCGAAGAGACGTAATACACGTTAAATCGTGCTTATAAATCAGACCATTCTTTTGACAAACGGACGTTGAAAGGCCCGGCACACAACGCGATTAATTCCGTCGCGGACGTGGAAATCCCCCGGGGCTTAAAACTTCATTTCCCAAGAAAAGATGAAGCTTCTCTTCCGAAACTTCAACTGACCCGTCTTTTTTCAGAACCCACGGCGTTCCTATAAATCTATTTCCCCAAGCAGCCTATTTACCGGGAAAATCCAGGCTCCAAAGAGTTTATCAATTTCTCGAATTCCTCGCGTGGCCTCGTTCTTTCGATCCATCGCTTTCTATCGTTGTCGCGATGCAGAGAAACGATCAAGCCAGTTGGCATGCAAAGTCAAAGGTTCTGCAAAGTAGAATTACGCTTCCGAGACGATCACCGTTCGCTGATATGGAGATGAAGCGTGACCCGGAACGTTGAAACGCGACCAGACGTGAAACGATACTCTTTCGGGACGTCCATGTTTCGCCTGTTAACGACGTCGTCGCAGTCTTCGCGTCGGGCAAACGTCTTCGTCGGACGCGACATCACGTGTAGGGTGGCTAACAACTTGAGGAGAATGGGCGGGGGATAATTAGCGCCGGAGATAGTTAATCAGTCAAGAGAGAGGGAAACAACAGCAACCCTCGCGCGTCGTTGACGCTTGTCGTCTCCTTATTAAAGCCAAACAGAGTTCTGACGTCATTATTAATTCAAGAACGCCCGCCGCTAATGACCGCGGCAATTACTCGCCGATGCGAGAATTCTGTTCGTCCGACCGACGCATTCCCGACGTGAAAGAGAGAGAAAAGAACAAAGATGCTTCTTGCTATGCACGCCAGTTGTTGCATCTGTTCCTTTTTTTCTTTTTGTTTTTTTTTTTCTTTTGCTCTTTTTGTTCTTTGCTCTTCGCGATGGATTTACGATCGCGAAGCCTCGATTATTCTGAAATCAGCCGAAGAGACGAGAAAAATGTATACATTCTGGAAGAATCTTCGCTTGGCTAGATGTTGGAAAGGAAGCGGAGGATAGTTTCGTTAATCTAAAGAATTCCTCGTATCCTGGCTACTCCCGGTAATGGCTTATCTATCATCCCTCCAATCGGTCGAACGGAATCTCGTCCGGCCGCCGCGCCGTGCGTGTCTGTTTGTATATATTATATATATCGCGTGTCAAAGGAGAAAAGAACTCGACGAAGGAACCCCGTGCGCCGCGAAACGCAGCGAGAAGATACGAATATCAATTCGCGATACGAAATCCCACCGCAAGGAAGAACCACGTTTTAGAAATATGGCCGGCAGCCAAGCCCAAGTCCTTGATCCTAGGTACTTATCACCCCCTTGCCGCCAGCAACCGTTCGCCGCCACTAGCGTACGCCGAGTGTGTACACAATTTTGAACAACTTTCTTCCTTTTGCTGGGATAGCTGCCGGCGATAAATTTTCCCGCGGAGCTTTTAAAAGAAAAGAAGAAGAAGAAGAAGAAGAAGAAGACCAGGAGAACAACGAGCGCGTACGTATGCGCGAGCTAGCGAGAGAGTAAAGAGCACGTAGCAGTAGTAGTGGGTAAGAGGAAGAAGAAAGGCAGGAAGGATGTACATATATAGATAGTGAAACGACGTGAAACACGCGACGATGGGTATCGTTGCAGGTTAGGGCAGGTTAGGGCGTGTGTTAGGCAGGCGCAAGATCAGCTCCCAGGTTCCGCATCCGACTTGTCAGTTGCGTCACGTCACGTCACGGTGCGTCACGGTGCGCGGCACGTACAGATACAATGCGGTTCTCGAACCCATAAATCGCTCAAACGCCACTCCCGCAATGGACGCCGGTTACGTGGACGAAATGCAAAACCAATTGCACCCCGAATCCTACCCCGTCTCTGCCTTTCGGCCTTCCGCCATCCTCCGCATCTAACCCTCCCCTCCCTGTGCCTGCATGATTTCTCTTGACAGCTTTCTCGCGTCTTGCTTTGCTCGAACCTCGGCCAAATTTTATCCAGAACAGTCGCTTGCTACGATGCAAATATTTTCCTCCGGCCATTTTCATCACAACGCGGATTTTCACGTTTTTCTTTGGAGAGAGTATTATGCAGTCTGTCATCAGATCGTTCAAAGGAACATTTTCGTTTCATTATTTACAACTGTGTCTTTGCTAAAGTTACAATAGAAGAGAATAAAGTTTCATCGTTTCTCTCATTCGACTGAAAATTTTTCTTTCCCAGTCTTTCTCGGTGGCTCCGTTTTCAACATTCCAAGTTTCCAAAGGAATTTCACTTCCAAACTATGTCAATATAGTAATATTTAAGACAACAATGAAACGATGTCTTAACTTTTCTTTTACATTCTGCGCACCATCTTTCATAAATCAAACATTGACACAATTTTACAAGAACTTGAAAGAGAATATGGAGAACGAAAATCTATTAATCAATTTATTAAATTGTTTTTCAACGTGTTTCAAAAATTATTCGGCAGTTTCGATCAAGTTGCTTTTTAATTTCAATCGATCGATGGGAATTCTTAAGAGGGGCGGAGAGGATCAAACGAAAATAACATTAAAATACGAGTTCGGGCCGGGAATCGGAGGCGACGGTGGCAAAACGTTAACGTGCGAGCGCGAGCAATGGAAGCAAGAGAGCAGCAAGTGGCTCGTACGTCAGCCGGTGGCTCGTAAACGTCAGCAGTGGTGCTCGTAAACGTAAACGCGATGCTATAAGGGGATGTAGAACGGCGCAGCCGGAGAGTCGCCATAACATAACAGTTAAAGAGATACACATAGAGAGAAAGACGATCCATTTAGCGGTTTAAATGCGGTTGTTACGGCATCCTATGCAACGAAACAATCTGTCGCATTCTCTCCCTTTCTCTCTCTAGCTCTTCAGAAGATTTAGAGGCGCACTTCTGGCTTAGGTTTTGTCACAATCCGCGAAGTTCTTTTTTTTTTTTTTGATTCCTTCAACGCGTTGTCCCTTGTCACTTTTTTTTCCTCTTTGTTACATCCATATTGGCATGCATATCGAAATATTACCAAACTGATGGAAAATGATCTTTTGCTTCTGTAATAATTAAAAATATACAAGCATTTCGAGGATGTTAAAAAAATTTTACACTCTCTTGTTCGTCACGTGGTTGCAGTTTAAATTACACGTTAAAGATAATATTTTTGATGTTAATTATCCTAGGACAAAGCAGTAATCCTTATTTGCGAGAAATTTGAATATACGAAATAAAATAAACTTCGTACATTAAAATTCATAGAATATGTATATATATTAGTTATGCATAAAAAGTACTTAGATGCAAATAATAAAAAAAATAATAGTGAATTTACATGCATTATTTATTTAACAAATGAAATACTTTACTATCCAAGTGTTCCATCTATGTTACAATCATCTTCGTAAAAACACAAAATTAATATCCACGGTCCACTGCGGAGTAAAGTATCTACATAAATTCCATTTCCTATGATGTTCGATGATTTCCGGTGATATTCGCGAAAGCATAAATTTCTCTGAACATCCGCCATCCAATTTGTCTGCTTCAGCATCCTACTCGAAGGAATTAATAAAGAAAACGAGAAGCAAGCCTTTCCGCGACGTTAGACAACGAACATTTCCCGCAGCAATGATTCGAATTAAGGGGAAAGAGTTTATCAATGGACGGGGATGAATAGCAATTAGAGGGTGCGTCGCGGCCTGTCTGCCGACAGAATCAAAACGTAACGAGATAAATTCATGGGGGCTAAGCGGAACAAGGAGGATCCGATAAAGGCTGCGGGCCGTCGTCGAGAGGGGTCGCCCTGGCGTTATTGAATGCCACGAAAGCAGAGGCCACCAAGCTGGAGTTTTCAAGGGGATAGTGATTAAACTGAGGGATGAATCCTAGGGATTCGACGACCGGGTGAGGAGGTGAGATGCCTCCAGAGGTAGCTACCATTACGTTGCACGCTCTCTCTCTCTCTCTCTCTCTCTCTCTCTCTCTCTCTCTCTCTCTGGAAGGGGGGTTGAAACAACGGCATTCTGTGTTTAATCATGTCTGACCGACTGAGGGGACAGTCAGTCCGGGGGTGGAATTTGCATAGTCGCCGCTCCCGGCCGTTTCTCTTCAAAGGAGGCGCAAACCCACTGGATTTTCGTGAATTCCATTGTACACTGCGTAGAGCTGAACGTGAAAGCGACATTTAAAGAAAATTGCTTTAACATTGATGGAAAAAACAAAACGATACGTGTAATTTCCTCGATTTTAGTTTCTCTTTTAGTTTTTCGAATTTCCGTCTAAAATTCTAAATCTCTGGGTTTTTTTCGCGAATCCCACTGTATTGCATATCGAAAAAAAAAAGAAAATGGGATCGAAAGATCCTCTTTCTACTAAATTTCCATGAATCCTATTACATACTGGATAGAGTTTGAAAGAAAATTGATTTAATATAGATACGAAAAAAACAGGATAACGCGTATAATTTTCTCGATGATGGCACTTTTGATTTATTTATATCCGCGCCAGACGATTTTCTTCGATTCGACCTTCTATTTTGAGAATCATTAAAATAAGTCTTTCAGGGAAAATTGCTGCCAATCTGCGGAAGGTAATAATCAACGAGACAAATCGGTGTGTCGATTTACCGAGGATTGGATGTTCGTTGTTACCCACGAACGGTATGATATTTATCCAATTATGAAGTATCATTAACTGCATCCTCCACTAAATTTCACACGATTAATCGCAATTAAACGAAAGAAATTGACATTAATTGAACAAGCGCACAAATATCTCTACGAATCGACTTGGAAACAACGCCATTAAATTACAAGGACGAAAATTCAATCGTAGATACTTAACGCGATCAAAACGGCAACATCCGACTTGTCATATAGCTGTCACGAGATCGATCTTCGCCGTCGTTTCAATTTTCACAGAAATCAGCGTGTAAACTCGCAATTTTTGTCTTGCACGATAATTTGGATGGCCCGAAATATCGGTAAGAGAGGACAATCAGGTTCGCGTGTCTTTTTTTCTCTGCGCAGCGCCATATTTACGCCATTTTGAGGAATAACACACGCGGCGAAAGTGAACGAAAGAGAAAACTGAGCAGGGAGAACGAAACGCGGAGAAAGGGAAGAGAAAAAGACGAGAAAGAAACAGACGGGTGTACGCACAGCCGATATCTCAATCGCCGCATAAAAACGGGCAATAACTGGCGACGCCACCCAGAAAGATGATTGCACGCATCGTGCGCCACGAAAACAAGAACGCCGAGAAACGCCAAAATTATGATAATGATTCGGAGCCGTTTTCAGTTAAGACATTAGGCGACGTGTATAATTTAGACAAAAAACCAGGCCCGGTAAGTAAAGACCGCAAGGTATCGATTCGTGGTCGCTCATGATAATAAACTTTAATACATATTATGCAGATTGGTGGCCGTGCGCGCGCGGAACGGCTCCGTGTGTCTACGCCTATGGCTCTTTTTCTTTTTCACGCTAAAATGGCGTTTACCAACGCACCGTGGCCGTGCACGTGGAAAGAAGAAAAAAATTTCACCGTCCCTCTGTCTTTCTCTGCTCGTTATATAATTATTCCTGCGTCTCGTGGCGATAAATGCATAATGCAAAAACGGCCGAATAACAACGCAGCAGGCATTAAACGGCAAACCGATCGATAATTCAGCGCCGCTGAAACGTGGAAAATTCGTTTATCGCGTGGAACGCGCTCAGCTACCTCCATCTCCGTGTGGCGATGGGAAATTTTTTTGCCAGTTATTCAAGCCGTAGATATCATTGCAGACGAAACGAGTCCGAAAGTCACGAAATGTCATGATATTTTTGTACCGACCAACCCTCAGGAACGGGTTCTCGTCTTCGCGAGAATCATTCACCCCCCCGGAGAGGAAAACGAAATAACCGCGCAACGTGAGCAAAGATCCGGTATGGAAGTCGAAAGGGCAGAAGAGAGAAGCAAAGGCGAAGAAAGAGACAGAGAGGGAAAGAGTGGGAGAAAAGAGGGGTGAGAAGACGACGGAGAACCGGTGAAAGACAGGAGGCGGTCGGAAAAGGGGAGGTTGATGGTACAAGAAGGATAATAATCCGTAGTTTCGATCGAGATTATAGGCGCGGATAAATGAATAGTTTACGAGCAGCGAAAATGAGACGAGCAAAATATTTAAACGCTCCCTATGGACGCGGAGACTCCGAGGCCTTTTATATAGTGGTCGCCTGTAATAAAGCTCAATGTTAAATGTCTTTATTGCGTTTCTGGCCCTATCCTGCTATATACGGTAATTGATACGAGCAAACCTAAGGGCGAAACTCAGCTTGCGGACTCCGCTTGTCCGCAAATTACACGCGCCGTACTCGCGCTAAAAGGACAGACAGGTATTTAATAACTGGCCTCGGTAACAGCTTCATTCTCGGATGCCAGAGGAGAGAGGTTCTATTATTCATATTAGTGTCAACGGAGAGAATCTTTGAAATTTGTGTACGAACGTTTTAACGCTCGGAAATCTCTCTAGCAATATCAGTAGTCTATATTTCCAGGAATTTTACTTGTCACAAAATAGATAATCGTACACTTCAAGATGAACCTTCAAAAATAATATTCAAAACAATGATTTTTCTACGTTTCAATCTGCGAGAGTTTTGATACACGTTCGCGCAACGATGATCAATGTTCGCGTGTATATATAAAAAAAAAACGAACGAATACGAGGATCCCGGCGTAAGTATCTAACCAAACGTTATACAGAGAATAAGCGACGAAACGTGTTCCCTTATCCCTCGAAACCTTCGACAGACCCTCGGTATATCTCGTTCAAAAAGGAGTCCCGTGTTTGTACAGCTCGGCTCGATACCGTGTGCACATTTTTCTATCCTCGCGGGGCTCGGCCGCAAGTTTGACATTTCGCTTACAAAGCAGCTCATCAGTCGCCCGACGTGTCCGTCTCCGGCGGCCAAACTGGACGAAGATTGAAATCAAGAAATCAAGCAAAACGAGAGAGGCTCTCTCGCATACCGTAGGTAGGCTGGCAGGTTTAGGCGTCAACCCAGCGGGAATATCTGGCGCGTAAGTACACGCTACGGGTATGTTCCGTGGTGAGTCGGGAGAACGAGATGGAAAGAGGTGGTATACACCCGTTGTCAAGGTATGTGCATCGGTGTGCGTGGTCAGACGGCGATGTTCGTATCCGAAATGAATTGACCGGTGCGTGGTTGATGGACGTAGCGGGTGGCTCGTTATGCTTACAGCCGGCCCAGCAATCAAGAAGAATTCATACGAACCGCCTGACGTGTCGCTCATGATGGAGGCCCCAGCCACGTAGTCATCCATCTTTCAAACTCTTCCGAGTGTTTGCTTTATTCGTGATCTGACGTAACGAAACGTTACGTTGCGTTTCTCTCTCGCGCGTATTTTACGTACGCTGAAAAGATTACACGCTAATAAAACGTGAGTTCGAACGAGTTCACGTCTTTCATCCCCCTTATCGATTATTGCTAAAGTTACAGAACTCTAACTATTTATTGAACAGACTTTGACGAAACGATATTACGTTTCGAAATTCTAACAAACCGAACCACTAAAGCTAAAGAGAATCCTTCATCGATAATCCTCACTTATACGATTAACAGTTAATTTCTTAACAATTGTAAATTCCCAAAAATGCGCGACGACACATTACTACATTATGCTACGTGCAGAACTGTTCCGATTCTACCGAACTAATTAACGGGCACGAGCGTGGATTCTCTCTGTTCGAAGTTTCGTTCTTCATACCGGAGGGGTAGCTGGTCGTGGTGGAAAAGGTGGATGAAAGCGTCGGGGCTACGTCGGTCCGTGATGGTGGTGCGAGTCGAAAGAAGATCGGACAGGGAGGGGGTTGAAAGTGAAGAGACGAGGAGAGGAGAGACGAAGAAGGGACGGGTCGACGTGGCTTGGGGGAGTTTTTCTCGTTCCCGGCTTCCGTCTCCTGGGACGCGAAGCGCGAGGATCTTTTTGCTCGCCTCGACGGAGGATCAGACGTCCCACTTTATCTCCGCCGACCCGTTCAAACCCTCTTCCCCTTGCTTCCCCGCTGCTCTACCCTCCTCTTCCACCCCTATCCCCCGGACCATGTCGGTTCTATCCCTCTTGAAGCAGCGCGCTCTATCCTGCCGCAACCCCCGTTGCGCCACAGTTTTCTACCCCAACTTTCTCTCTCTCTCTGCTCCTCCTACTCCCCCCACGTCAGCCAGAGCTATGGTTGATCACGTATAGGAGGAGGCCCCTAGCAGTGCCTAGAGTGACGCGTCGTGGAGGAGCCATTTGTCATCCATCAGCACACGCTTCTAACCCGACGAGATAGCACGCCGGAGCCTGACCCAGCCTAGACCGATTCTACGCTTCTTATCTTCCTTCCTCTCTTTCTCTCGCGTGCTCGTTCTTCTCGTTCGTTTTGCCCGGTCCGTTTCAACGTGACGTGACGTGGGATATTCGGAAAAACACTGTTCGAGAGGCCTTCGCGAAGAGGATCACGAATTCGGATTAGCCGGCCTAGGGATTCTCTTACGTCGACACTTCGCTTCTGCTGAAGGCGGTTCATTGCATAGGTAAATAGAGAACGATCGATGGTTCTCCCCCCGGAGATTTAAAATATACAGGGGGATTATCTTTTTAATAAAATTCAACGACGTTGAGGTGAAATAAAATGGATACAGTTGAGAGACGAATTTCAAGTTAGTTGAAGATGTTTTGAAAACGAAGAAGCCGTGATACTTTCTCTCTTGCCCCTTTTTGTTCCAAAATTGTAATATTTTCTCAGTTTTAACTATATTTAAGTAAAACAAAACAGGTAAAACAAATAATAAATTTATTACTTGTCAATAATTTCTATCCAGTGACATCATACCGGCGAGTTCAAAAAAGAAAGCGACGAATTATTGTCGAATTATTGTATACGGTTTGGTCACACGTTATGGTCCGCAATCAGTTGTCGGCGCAAGTAATTAATCCAAATGGAGTTTTAAAAAAAAATAATCTTCGTAATAAAATTCAACAATATCGCTAGAATAAACGAGACGTTATATGTACATGTAATAGCTGGACCAATTTATCAAAGTGCAATCACGATATCACTGATAACGTCCTTAAAAGGCAATTTTGAGCAAGCAATATCGCGATCTTGATTCCTTGCTGTCTACGCGAACGAGTCCTCGTGATTTTCAAATAAATTAAAGTTACCGAGCCGGCAGCTCGATGGAGCAAGTTCGTGCTTGGCGAACGTGATTTTTGAAATTTATAAAAACTAACAAGAACCGATGACTGGAAATGTCCGGTGACGGTCGGCCAGGTAACGAGTAATATATATACAGCGACGTTCTAAATTCTCACGTCGATTGTAATGACAATGCGATCGTTTCGCGCAATGGAACCATTCGCCGCGTTTATCCCGATCGTCGAATGCGTGCCCCGTATTTCTGGCCACGTTGCTCTCTCCCGGACTTTTGTTCTCGTCCGGCTTATCCGCGGATTTGCGGCCACCGATCCGAGTATCGTGAACCGCCTACTTATAAGATTTATTTCTCCCAAGTGTGGGTCATCTTGCCCTCGTTTCTTTCCCCTCTGATCGTAAGATGCTTCCACTAATTTCGATCAGATATTTACGACAGTACGTGGCAATAGGTATGGGTGTTTGTGATCGCAGGTATTAGCGAATAAAAACAATAAACAGGAATAAAAACTAAGAGCAAATCAATTTCCTAAAATAGATTAATTTCGCTCAACGTGAAATCTTTTTCAATTTCGCTAAATACCCCGATAATGTTCAATTCTTAAAAACTCCACTCCGAAATGTAATAACCGACAACAAGGTCCAAGGTGAATTTACAAAAATAAATCCTCCGTCTCTTCGATTCCCGAGCGATCTTGCGAGTGATCCAACAGTATCGCCCACATTCAAACAGCGATCAGTTCGAAAGTAAACTCGCATGATTCACCCAAGCCTACACGCAAAGCCACCCCAATTTCTCCGGGAACCTGTGCCCTCCTCCTTATCCCTGGGGCGACGAACACAACGTTTACAAACGGATTAGAACCGGTCCATAATTCCTAATTAGCGATCGATACCGAAACGAGGTAGGAAAGAAGAGAGGAAACGGTGTCGCGCGTCCCGGGTGCCGGAGCACCGAGGGCATCCGTTAAATACACGGTTTTTTGCGGAGAAACGGGTCGGAGCCGGGCGAGAGGCTTTGCAAAGCACAATAGATGATATAGGTATCGCCAATTTTTCAGCCGTCCGCCAGATTTTTCAATGTAACTTGAGAGCCGCTCCCTCGCGAGGTCCCAGGACAGGAGGAATGGATGAACAGGCGGTGAAGAAGGGTGGCAACCGGGGGTCAGGGCGACAAGAACACCGGAGACGTCGGAGAGCGAGAGAGGGTCACGGCGGAGAAAAAGAGGCCACAGAAGAGAATGGAGGGCCGTGAGAGGAAGAGATAGAGACACGGCCGAGAAAGAGGGAGGGAGGGAGGGAGGGAGGGAGGGAGGGAGGGAGAGAGAGAGAGAGAGAGAGGAGGGGAGAGAATGAAAGGAGAGTAGGACGAAAGTTCCTGTTCTTCTTGCCATGGAATACAATAATGCCGGGAAAAAAGGTCTGCGAGATGGAAAGGAACGAATCCTCGACGTTACCGCGGCTGCTGCATCCGCCGCGGCAGAAAATCTGCCCCGGAGGATTTTCGAGGGTGAAGCAAGGACCCAGGCCCCTGGAGGGGATGCTGCTTCAGGCATCGATGTCATTAATAAAAGTGTCAATGGTGTCAGTGGACTAATGTCTGTAGTCACTCGTTGGTCGGGGGTGGATGGGGCGGTGGAGCAGCGTCAGCCGACCTCCTATTCAAGTATCTCTCCTCTCCCCCCCCCTCCTCCTCCCCTTTTCCGCCCGCCTCTAAGTTCAATCGTTTTCCGTTGCTGCTTTCTCGATACCTCCTTCTTTCGACTAAATTACCAGGTCTTATCGCGTGTCCTACGCAAGAACGAGGCAAAGACTGTGCCACAAAACCGAAGAGTAAGAGACGAAAGTATTAATTTATTTTCTTCGATCGTCGCGAACGTGCGGATCCTTTGTTTTCTGGTTTAAAGGTTCGTTTGTACGTGGAAATTCTTTTCAACAGAACCTACGAGATTGTTCCACCGAAAAGCAGATACGAAACAGATACATTTTTTAATGATATATTTTTAAAATATATATTTACAAGTTATTATTATTATTACAATGAATGGCAGTAGATGCAAATCAAAGAAACATTGCTGGTGATCAATAAATCACTTGGAAATATACATAGGAATTCAGTATACTGGCTGAATACTAATATCAATTAGAGGGTTGTAGCTGGAAATTGAAATCTTACTATTGAAGCATAAAAATGATGTAAACTAAACACGCACAGCTAAATAGATTTGAGATATAACAATTCATATAACCTGAAATATATATCGTTTCTTAAAACATTGGAGAGGACGATGATACAAATTTGATTTGATTTCACGGAATCAAAGAACAATTTAACTGAACTTCGACGTCGGGAGAATAATTCCCTCCGTTACCCGGAATGCATTAAAGTCGAATTAAGTTTCTAAATATAACTTTCTCCTGGAACTCTCCGGTACTTTTCCATTTCCTCGGTAACGGAAGTTTCACGTTAATTTCGCTCGATCTCTCTCCAAACAGACAGCTGAACAGGATATTCGAAATTCCACTCCACCGTCCCCGTTGACACGCTTTTCGAAAGCAATTATCGCCGTTGTGTTTCCCACCGCGATGCCCCAAATATAGCACGTGCAATTCCAGTTCGAAGGTACCAGAAAGATGGAAAAAAACAAGAAAGTGGATGAAAGAGTTTTTACAACCAAATATAATTTCCCGGCCGAGTAATACGTCCACGTGTAAGGACGAACGAGTTTCCCCCGATAAGGGTATAACGTATATCGACGCAAAATGAGGGAACATGTTTGCAGATCGGGGGGTTGGCGCATAAGAATATCTAATAAGAAGCTCGAGCTCATCCATCGTACGTCGGGCCAGCCACTCGGGAGGCTGTCACCGTGGGCGTCAGCGTACCATGAAGAAGGGGTGATTTACATAGTAATAATATCGGGGACGCTAGGCTGCACCACGTTGCTATGGAGTTTCGAGACTGAACCACATGGTCTTGAAACTTGTTTCCTAATACGAGAGAGACCGCTCGCCACTGTCATTACCTAGCGTCGTTTTCACGACATCGTTGCTGAAAGATCGTTACTCTTGGGAGTAAATCGTTAAAATTGGGTATATTATGCTCGAAAACGATTGTTTTTCTTATAATTCCTCTACCGTGGAAGCAAGAAGTCGGTGCTTTAGTCATTTCACTGTGTGCTAATCGGTGCAACACAACCCTCTCTTAATTTAAACTGTTGCAGCGTGATTCTATCAGCTCTTGAATTAAACGACTGTTCCAAAATCAATTTTAATTAATAATAATTTTTGCATAGTTGACGCAATAATAATACCAATAATCAATCATAATACCACGGATCCTCTACTTTTCTTTTTTTATTAATGCATTTCCCTTCGAAACAAGAAAATTCCAAGATAATGAAACGAGGGGGACCAGTTTGTCTGCAAGATCATAGCAACCGAAACGAGGCCCTTGAAAATAGAAGCAAGACGCAAGGAAAAGTCAGCAATCATCCTTGGCGATGATGGTAGACAAGGAATTTTCTTTCAAGCCGAAATCAAGTCCGGAGAATGCCATTTTCTCGAAACATTCCACCGACGATGCGCGGCTGATTCTTTCATTTACTCCGAGTTATCGTCGACATTCAGAATTCCAAGAACTTGGCTGGACAAACCAGGGTACAGCGTTTGAAGAAACTAAACCGATTAGAACGTCAAAAGACGCAGTAACAAGGTTCGCATAATGAGCGTGGTAAACAATATGAAACGGAGGGGGCGAATGAAGAGGGGTTGCTGCCCCCGGGACGAAAAGGGTTGGCGGTTAGAGGCCGACAGACGCTTTGACGTCTTCGTTCGTGGAGCACAATGTTAATTAACGAGAAGAGAGCCGCTGCGGAGATCCCGGCTGCGCTCACGATTCTCAATCAACGATGGTATTCATGAGGCCTCTCAGCCTCCACCGCCACCGACCGCCCGCCTGAGTTATGCAAACTAAGTATAGAACGTTTAATGAACGAAAGTATCGGGATGCCTCCGCGAAACGGTTTTTCACTGTCCCTGGCGAGCGCGCGCCCATCTCACCAGGGAGAAACTTTCAGGGTTAGTTTTGCATTACGCGTATATTGAAAACGTAGATTTGTAATGTGACGAAAAATAAGTGTGAGAAATGTGACGAGTAGAGTTGGAAAATTTGGGTTTTAAGTGTTTTCCGTTTTTTGTTTCATATAATGTGTAAAGTTTTGAAGAAAATGCTGGATTATTGAGGACTTTAGTGAAATTTTACCACACGAAATGCTTTTATTTCATTTAAAAGAAATATATATATACGAATAAATAATATATATATATATATATATATATATAAATAAATATATAGACAAAATATAAAAATAATCAAAATAAAATATTTATATAACAACGTTTATATATTCGTAAAAAATCTCTAATTTGTGTCCTAATTCTACTGAGCAGCCTACTGTGAATAGTGCTCCAAAATTTTCCCTATACTTTGCTACGAAGTTATAAATGTAATATATTAACTCTATGATGATGGATACAAAGTACCTAGACAAGTCTATTTTCAAACGCCAAGTTCTACGAACCGAAGCGAAGGATGAAATCATCGAGTCAAGATACTCTCTTGTCTGTCGGCGCGACAACCTAATTCCTAGCCTGCATTTTCCAACTATGTATTTTTCTTGATATCGAGTTCTCGGGATGGACCATCCCGATCATTGCGGCGATTAACTCGGACAAAACGAGCCGATCTGGAATTAATTCCTTGAAACGATCAACAACTTACTCGCCACTAAAAATAGAAATTAACCAACGAAAAGTGATCGAATCACACATCTACTTTATATATTCGGACTTTCACAACCGCGTTTAGAGTAGAAAAAATCTACATACTCGTTTGTAACGTTGAAAACAAGAGAATGAAAAATCCGAGTATCTATTCTATATGGTCTTGGAAACAATGTGACCACGAATATGAGCGACTGACAATTGCAAAATGGTTGATGGAAAAAGATTCTCGAATCAAGAATCAAGAGCCGAGGACATGGTGAATTTCGTCATAAACATATGATTACCAACGAATCTATAATTAACGCGACTAATTGGATCAAGCGATGCGTAACACACGTCCTGTGTATATACACATATATATAATCGCTCGAAGAACAGAAAGTGAAAGAAAAAGATGCTCGAAGTGCAGCTTGTATGTATGAAGGACGCGCACGATAATTTCACCGGTGTACAATCTTAGCCATGGTATCGACGCGCGTCTCTGTACAGGTGAATTCACTCTGATTACAGATTCAGCCAGCCTGAAAATTACGCGGTCGATCCTCCGTGACGAGCAGCACGGAGAGAGAGAGAGAGAGAGAGAGAGAGAGAGAGAGAGAGAGAGAGAGAGAGAGAGAGAGAGAGAGAGAGAGAGAGGAGGGGCAAGGAATGATGGAGACGAACAGATGGTGTAGAAGGAGAAGGAGATTGATAATACAACGCCGCGTAATTTTACCTATAAGATCAAATTACAGTCGGCGTCGAATTAAAGACCGTTCATTTTCTGCCTGTTTATTCGCGGGGGATTTAGACACGGGGACTCGTCGACTCGTTCTCCAAGCTGTTTTCACGAACGAGGAAAGATTCTTACGGAGCGGACGTGGGCCAAACCGAACAATTTACTTCGATTCGCGTCGTGTCTTTAAAGCAACGACTCCAACGAGCGCTGTTTAAGACGAAATTACGGTCCGAGGAGCGAGGCCTTGCGCGGCGCGCGATTAACGCGACCACGACCGGGTCACGCTCAATGCCGCAGCCACGGTTAGCATTTACTACGGGAGAAATTCGTGAGCGTGTACAGCGATTCTCCGAAGAGTGTTTATTCGAAACATCTGAAATGAATTTCTACAGAAACGGTAAACTCTTCTTTGTAAATTACACGCTGGAGCGTGTATTCGAGACACACGAGAGACAAAAGTAACCTGCTGAACGATTCGTAGACCGCGCCAAGATTCCGATTTTATTAATACGGTAATGAGCGTTAAACCGGGAACGGACGCGGCAAATCGAGCCAGCGAACGAACATCAAAAGACCATCACACGTCGCGGCTCCACGAACAGAGCTCGAAATCCAAAGATACTAATGTCTTCCACCTTCCTCGCAGCATCCTTTCACAAATAGATGTTTTTTGCATAACTTCGCCGTAGGAACGTTCCCCTCTCGTCGCCGCCATCAGCACCCCCTCCTGAACTCGAAGAGAACTTCCCATGTCCCGCGTCTTACCACCACCCCCTGCCTGAACCACCGACCACTTTTACCCCCCCCCCCCCTCTCTCTTTCTTTCCTTTCAAGTCTCCTTCTTTCTCTCGCTCCATCTTTCTGCCGACCTCTCTTCTACCGACACCTCATCTCCCGGTTTGCCGTTTCTCTCCTACTCTCCCCGATCATTCTCTCCCTCTCTTTCTATCCCCCGTAGCAGCAGCAACAGCAGCAGCAGCAGGCTGCTACGGCGCTGTACACGAGGCTGCGGCTAAGAGCAGAGCGACGTCGCCGACGCCACGCACCCCGACGTCGCCCTGACGCGCTCCACTGACGCTGCGGAGCGGAGATTAATGGCTTCGGACTCTGAAATCCTGGAAAATAAATAGCAAGGGCGCCGGTGGCGAGAGCGAGAGCGAGAGTCCTGCGAAGCAAGATGCGATACCCCTCTTTCTCTCTCTCTCTCTCTCTCTCTCTCTTCCTTCCACTTCCACGCTGTTTCTATCTTTCTTCGTTCCCTAGCGTTCCCTTTCTCTCTGTTTCTCGCCGGTGGTCGACAGAGAAAGGGATGCGGTTGGAAGGGAAGGAGAAGCAAGGGTTGAAGAGGGAGAGAGACGCAAGCTTCCCGAGGGACCTGCCTACATCGCTCCACGCTGCCCACCGCCATCGCTGTGTGCTGCTCCTTCTTTGTGAGGCAACCTGAAGGTTGTCGAAGGGCTGACGCGAAAAGCGACCGGCGTAGAAATTTATCTGGCCGGAATGCTTTTGTTGGCCCGCTTCGTGACGAGGAAATTGAAGGCTCTCCCAGTTTTTTCTCCTCTTCTTTTTCCTCTGATTTTTTCTCTCTCCCTCTCTTTCTTTTTTTTCGCCGACCAGCCCAGAGGATTTATCGGACACCCCAGGATCAACGCCGGTGATACGCTTTTGTTCCGGTGTATCGTTCTTTTCCTCGCGCGATCCGCGAATGTTTTCGTGAAAAATAGTACACGTACACGCTTTGTAAGATCGTTTAACAAGCTATCACAAAAATATATATATGTCCGAGATTCGTCGAGATCAAGGCAGAGACAGATATATATATATATATATATGTCGTTTTAATCGTTAACAAGAACGTTCGTCGAGGATCCAGCATCTCGTACGACATTAATCGTTCGAAAGTGACGCCTCAACGACCGACGCAGCAACAACTGGATACCTGTTGGGTACTCGAAAGTCTTGGTGGAATGTGTGAAGATAGCCATTATACAGCAGACTCCAAGGTAAATTATATTAAATACTAAATAACTGGTGGAAGACCACGGTCTAATTGTTGCGTCGTTTGCATAATGCCCGGTCTGTAACCGCTCTCTTCCCTTTGCCTCCCTCCGATACTATCCTTCCTTCCTCCGTTTCTCTCTCTCTCTCTCTCTTCTCTGTATTCCGACCGGTGTTCTCTGTAACGTGGCTTCTCCGTATATCTCTTCCTCGCATCCTCCAGCTCATCCTATCTGCCTTCTTTCCTCCCCTCCTGTTCGACCAAGTACTCTCTTCTCTGATTCGTCGCAATACCCACCGAAAGATTAATTGCTAATTCTTGCTACTGCAACCAGTTGCTACTAAATGCGCACGGTGATCGTGCAAAGATCAAGAAACCTCGTCGTGGCCAGCCACGTTCACGCGAGAGATACAAACGCAATAATGAACCTCTGCGGCTTAACACCGTCACAATTGGTAACATTTCTGGTGGCGTTACGTGATTTTCGAAACCAGTTCGCTCGAAATGTGCAGGAAGATGCTGATTAAAATTCTCAGTCAGTTTTCTGATCAGAAAGTAATTCCATTAACCTCTTGCGCTGGAATGACGTGCCACGTCGAGAATTTTTTGACCCAAAATTGCAATATTTCCCCAGTTTTAAGTATATATTTCAGTATAACCCAGGCAAAACAAATAATAAATTTATTACGTCTTAATCATTTCTACCCAGTGATATCATACCGACGAGTTCAAAAAGAAAGCGACGAATTACTGTACATTATTGGTTTGGTCGCTCGTTATGGTCCGCAATCAGTTGCCAGCGTAAGTGGTTAATTCTGTGATTTCCAATGACAGTGGCTGTCAAAAATTCTTCTTCGCTCATTGCTTTCATTTTAATTTAAAAATTTGCTGAAGTTACTTCTCTTTCGAACTGGCCGATGACAAAGTGATGCCGTAGGAAAATTCTATCAGTAATGAGTGAAAGGCGAGTTTCGAAACTCGGCGTCGTCGAAAATCAACGGTCAGAGCTCGAACCTCTTTCGCGGAAAGGTCGTTCGTCTTCCATCTCATTTGAGCCGGCTGCCCTCTCTCATCGTTCTCCCTCCGTCATCGTCTAGCCACGTTTGCACGGTAGCCATTTGCGAGATTACAACGAGCGGCGCTCGCTAGGGCGCTCATTAACGAGCGAATGAAAGAAGAGATTATCAACCGACTAAGCGTAACTAACAACAACGCGCCGTCCAATTTGAGAAACGGCTAATTATACGGCCGCGGAACGACCGTTGCGCTCTGACGTTGTTGCCGCGCGTTACTTTTTCGCGACCACCGCGACTAATTACTCGAAACGACTTCGATCGCCACCGTTGTGACACCATTGCGAGAGCGTGAGATTAATCGCGATACCAGCCACCGCGGAATGAATTGCACTCGCGTATACCTCCCTCTCCCCCTGACCGACAGTTAGCCTAGCCAAAAAATGAGAAAACCTCAACAACGAGAACGAGACACAAAAAAAAGAAGCAAAAGAAAAAAAAAAAGAATTCAGCAAAAGGAGTGGAAGAAGAAGATGAACGAGGAGAGAAAAAAAAAGAACCGAGTAAAAAAGACATGAGAAATCCGGTGTCCTGAAATAATAAAGCCGAGCCGGTCGCCTGTGTTAATTTATTATTCAATTCGTAGGAGACGCTCCCTTCCCAAGGTTCCCCTTCCAAATCTCCGCGCAATATCCGTGTATATAGGCCGAAAACATCCGGCCGAGATTGCGAACCAAGATCCTCGGACGACGATATTCGCCGCGTTACATTCCTGGACGATGATTTTCGTGCCAGCACATGGCGAACTCGTAGCTAGGGGCTCCAGGAGACGAAGAACATGGGGAACCTCGTTCACTAGGACGGGGGTAGGACGAGGCAGAGAGGGGGCTAGATTTGATTCGTAGGGGGATAGAACATATCGGGTATGGTGTCTGCCTCGACAGACACAGGAGGGAAGGGGGGGAGGGGAGAGAAGAGGAGATGGCGGCGTGCAACACCGTACCAAAGCAATATCCATAGGAACACCCCGTGTCAGAGGGAGAGATGCAGAGACGTGCAATCAATCACGAGGGACCCTGCTGCCACGTTCGTGGCCCTCGTATCAAACGTAACGCACGGTAAACATTTTTAACTTTGCCACGTTATTAATATTCGTTGCGCCCCGGGATCCTCTCCCGCCGCCCCTCTGTCTCCCTGCCGCCCCCTCCACCTACTCGTGGACCTCGTTTTGCCCTCTGTCCTTCCTTTTTTTTTTTTTTTTTTTTTTCCCTCCCCCCTCCAAGGCGATATCGGTTTTGACACGCTGCTCGCCTCTTATCACCATTTTCCTCGCTGTGTTTGCTACCGTGGAAATGCCTGCGTGTCGTCGACACTGAAGAAAGAACGATAAAGAGAACGGCCGATAACTCAGACCGAGGATTCTTACCATCGCCAACGGCGTAGAAATCAACGTGAATTACCGAGAAAACGTTCCTTCGACCCTTGAAACGCTGATTCGTATCATTTATTTTTAACGATGTCTACGAACTTTACGAGATTATCGACACGCGGTTGATACAATATTTATATTTCAAGTCGATAAACGATAGATCAACTGTCCTTATTTCCGTGCTCTTCGCTTGTGTCTTTTTTTTTTTTTTTTTTAACAAAATACACGATTACGAATATTAATTTCTCATTCGCATAATCTGAACTTATATAATCGTCGACGAGTGATAACCGAACGTAACGCGTGCTGGTTTTTGATTACAGACATTTGTCAAATCTGATGAACTAACAACTGACATGTTCATATAATACTTCACTATCAACAATGCAGAACAATTTACGTACCAGATGTATCTGCAGTTTCGGAATCATTTCATTTTTTTTCATGCTATTTTTTTATGGTGTCGTACGACATCGAACGTAGCTTAATAAACAAAAAAGGAAGGTATGTGTATGTTGTTCCAGTCAGAGCAGAAATTCGCATCCAATTAGTTTGTTATAACAAATATAGAAGAAATATTGGATTACTTCGATACCAGGTAGTTTCGCAATTTTTTCCACGATTTTAGATCACCAATGTTAATGAACATAATAAAAAATAATGTAAAGATCGTAAACGGAAATTAAAATGAACTTCAAGAGAGAAAATGATGATTAGGACAGTTTAATTGGTGAGGCGAAAGAATAATTCGGATGAGGATTCTGATTTAGCAATTTGATTGATTCGTTGAATTCCTATGTTGTTCTGTAGACTTCGTGGTTGTATCTTTCCTACGATATTATTGTCCTCGACACATTGTATACATACATACAAAAGCTTACACCCACGACTGACTCTCTCGGAAGATAAATTTTTTTCTCAATCCTATTACTCAAATCCGTGAGCCTGATTTTTAATTGTGTATAAAAATACGTTCACGTATAAGAATTTAAGCCCGTGGAAAAGATCATAACAAGTGATATTTGTCACACTTGACAAGGAAGTGATTTAAAATTCAATATTGTCTTAACTAATTGTCAAACTATATTGTCAAACGAAGAGATTCGAAAAAGACTATTTTTTATAAGTTGTTTTGACACTGTTGTTAAAAAAATATACTCCGAAACGATACAACGCAGTAACGTTCTCTAATTCGTTCACCGTGGGTTTGGAAAAAGATGTGAAAGAAAAAGGAAAAAAAAAAAAAAAAAAAAGGGGCGAAAGAAATATTCGATGTCCGTTACGCAATAGCTTAATAACGAGGCTCTGTGGCTGCGCCTTTCTCACTGGTTACGCCTTTGCCTGTAGAACGGGACGTCCGTAACATATAACATATAATACAAGGCACGCACGACGTACACGTGCGTGAGCTGACCTCGCTCTGGCCACGCACCTCCCGCATGGCTCTCCAACGATTCACGTGCTACGGAGCTTAACGAGAGACCTTCGTCAAAAGAGAGACGTGAAAACCGCGCGTGTGTCGCGCGCACGCAAGGATTGGGACCGCTCTCATCGCACGCCTCTCATCCTCTTCCCCTCGAGCAGACGAAGAAAATTCTTCATCTTTCCCCTTCTACTTCTATTTCTGCTTCTACCTCTACGTTTACTTCTACTTCTACGTTCGTTTCATCGGCCATCGCGGCTAATACTCTCGATCGTCCTTTCTCCAGGCGATCTACTTGCCCCGCGTAGACACCTTCGAATAATTCATGTGCTATCGCTAAGTTCTTTCTCGTGTTCATCGTTTAATTTCTCTCTCTCCAATCCTCCGTGCTTTTACTGATCTTTTAGTAATTGAATTATTATTCGGGAAACTGTTGCACGATCATGCGCATGAAATACTACGCCTCTCTTCTGGGTTTGTAGGGAATGGAATATAGGTCGACCGGATTACTGGACCGGATATTTATTCGTCCATGCGAGGTTCCGTTGATTTGTGTACATTCTGCGATGAAATGAGAGATTTTCCAAATGCTATATCCTAAATCTTTCGAAACCGGCAGAAACTTATTACGAAGTGTTTATTAAACTTCGAAAGTGTTGAACAGACCACAATTGTTCGAAAATTGAGATTATCATAACATAATACCATAATAATTTGGGGGTTACATTTGAAAGCAAAAACCCGGAAGGAAGAACGGGGAAAGGTTGAAGTATAGAAACGGCGAGGAAGTAGCTAAACTATTCTATAATTTTTTGAAAACTGAAATTACAAGTTTGTGCTTCCTCCTATCATATATAATTTAAAGCAAACTAAAACCTTACATTTGCAGTGATTGAAAAGTAGAAGCATGCGTAAAGGAAAGTATATTTGTAGATAATTGAAAAATTAATTTTCATAGCTGTTTGCCAGCAGTCAATTTTCTCCTTTTTGTGCAGGAAAAGTTGTAGCCTGCAATCATCGGATTCACGTTTTACTTTTTCTCCGTATCGGCGTACCATTGCGGAGTATGATTATTGACGGTTCGTCACATTTCAATTGATTTACATATGGAAAAGAATGGAGCAAAAACTTGCTTCACGCAGATAACTGCGTTTTAATGAAACGTTGGAGAAAATAATCGATTGGTATGGTTTAGCCCAAGAAAAAAGTTGTGAAAAAAAAAGAAAGAAAAAAAGGAAAGAAAAACAAGTTGAAAAAGGGTTTCGTGTGTTCTGTCGTGTTTCACCTTCGAGTTTCCAACAGCGATTACATTATGCTCGCGCAACATTTCGCAATCGTAAAATCGAGAAATCAGGCATTGACTGGCCATTTACCACGAGACAGCGTCAAGGTTCACGTTTTCACGAGGGGAAAACGATCGTTAATGATCCCCAACCGTGTAGAACTACCGGTTATGAATTGGTTAAAACGGTACGGCCCTGGAGTAACAATTTCTTCATCCCCAGATATCGATAGTTTCTTCTAATTTAGTTTGTTGTTATCGATATTGCTTTCGTAAACGCAGCAACGTTTGTCGAAATGACAATATATGAATCGACGAGATAGATATTAATCGAATATTTCAAGAAATTGCAATAAAAAGGACTGACGTGTGCGCAATAATGCATTAACCTTTTCCATTGAATTGCATCAAAGCATGAATCGCGCGATATACGCAGCGTATGACTAATCAAAGAAATTATCACCGGTTACTATCGAACAGCGTTCAATAACAATAGGCGCGGAAAAGAAATTTCCTCACTTGCACAAAAACACATGGGATACACGCGATACAATACCGTAACACGTGTTCACGCGCGATAGTATTGTGAAGAGGCTGAAACCCATTTATCATAACGACACAATGCGATACCTCATGCTCCTCAAAGCTACGATATTTTTGTCATCGTATCTGTTTCCTCCTCTTCTTCGTTAGTCCTTTAATTCGCGATATCGAACGTGCAGCGTGCGTCTATGACTTTATCGTATGCCACGTGTCGACTCGCCGATATACTCGCACACATGCCAACATCACTTCTACTACGTCGGTCTCGGAGCGAATTAATGTAGGAGTTACGGCGTAGTTAAGTTCCTGGTCATTCGTTGACACCGTGCCGCGGACGAACGAATCGCGATAGAATTAAAATTCACCGAGAAGCCATGCGGCACGTTGCTATAACTGTATTGCTATTTCGTCGTGTATCGATTTGGAATTACGCGTGTGAGACAACGCTCACAATATAGGCGAGAACGATTCGCCTTTACGGCTCTTATGACCTCGAACGAAAAGGTTAACGATTCTCCGTCGAGGTAAATATTATTATGCCACTTTTTTTTTTTTTTTTTTCTTTTCCCTCCTCCCTCGAAATTTGCGCTCCGCGTTTTTGTTAATCAATTTGCCGCCGTTCACGAAACTCGTCCGTTCGTGGCAAGAAACTGTCAAAGTCTACGGGGCTGAGTTCAACAGTGGCGGACTTCGTGCCAGTCAAGGGTGAAGTCAATCGTTTTGACACTGTTGAGGAATTTTCGAAGCATACGAAAACTCTTAGGTTTGAAATATTTGACACAAGGATTCCACTGGCACTGACATCAATTTTTATAAAATTCGAGATGAGTTTTAAATTATGATGAAGTGTTACGACGAAATTCCAATGTTCTAGACAAGACTAACATCCCTCGAATATTCCAAATTTTCAATTCTTCTAAAATATGAAAATGTACCTACGTTTTAAGACGCTCATTAAGTACAGTTTCATTCTACCTAACCTACAATAATTTTACCTTATCCAGAATCAAAGCTTTTGGTCAGAACACTTTTATTTGCGCATGAAACTCTTGTTTCAAAATATACGAGAGATGAAAAGAACACAATCGATTATAATTTTCGCAAAGTGCGTTTGAGGGTGCGTTTTGAATTACGCGGCCGCACTCGCTGGAATCACATTAAACGTAATGCACAGGAAATGTTTTTTGACTCGGCCGCGATATTAATATTCGTTAGGGGTCGCGGCCTCCCAATCCAGCCGCGCCTCCCATATTAACCACATTTTTTTCTTTTGATCTTTTTTTCTCTCCTTTGTTTTTTCCATTTTTTTCTTTCCTCTTTTTTCTTTTTGTTTCGTTATATAAAATTACGTACATTCCGAACGCTAAACGCAATAATGGAAATTGATAATCAGCCAGTCGTTAACGTTGCCAAGCGAGTAACGATTATTTATTCGTAACGATTCGCGGCTGCGTGATACGCCAAGGGGTGAAAATCGCGATCCACCGGGCCGATTAAAACTTTCCTCTGCCACGTTGCTCGTACGTTCTACACATCTTTTACCGGAACACGTTGAATTCTCTCCGCCTGATATATCAGCCGCGAGTAAAATTAGAATTTTTTTCTAACGACCGACAAGAAACGCTTGAATACTTAATACCTGAAGGCAGCTCTGTACTTATTGTCGGCTTTCGAGATACCAGTCGACGATTAGCTTAAGCTGAATTCAAAAATGTTTGAACCGCAATGAATAAATTATACGAATGTATAATATAAAACTGGAAGAAAAATTTATTTCACGTTTTGATTATAATTTTTTCAAAGCTAAATTAAACTTTTCATAATTACTAATGATACAAAACATGTCTTTTTTCAATGGTTTCGTAAAGAACACATGATGTATGTACTTGAAGATTTAGTTTCACTGAGAACAGATGCACTTATCGTTTAATTAACAACAGCGCGTAAAGATTAAATTCTTTACTTTGAATATTTCCTATATTTCTACGTGTCACGTACAATATTGTTGCATTAGGTTTATAATACTTTCTACCCAAACCAATTGTCTATTTTCCAAATTACATTCTTAAAAATATAAATCTTCACAAAAATCTGTAGACTAGTTACAAACAGCCGTGTAATAAGTTTCATCTTCACAGAACAGTGTTTGGCCAATGTTCATGAGCACACGAACCAATATCCTTCTCCTGTACCGTAATTATTAGACGCGCTGGAAGTTGCAGGGTCCGACGAAATGTCAGATACAAATATCGCCTCAGCACGAGCCCCCGTGTTATCGTTTCATATTGATGCGTACACCATACCGATCATTTTCTTACCCCCGTACGGCTCCCCTATTTCTTTCCCTCTGTTCCTTGCGCGGAGGAAACTCATAACACCATTAAGTCCAACTACACCCACTTACGTATATGTGTGTGTGTGTGTGTGTGTGTGTGTGTGTGTGTACGGCGGTAAAATCTTTTTTCTCATTCTCCATCACGTGTCGTAACGTAGTACAAATCGTTCCACGATTCGCCCGTGGAAAAATCTAGTGTAACAACCCGGAACTAGAAAGTTACTTGGCAAAGTTCGAAGACGACCGATTCGAAGCTAATTAACGACGAGATATAGAACGACCGTGTAACGCGATATTTTCTCTTGCAGAGTAGAACACGGGCCCGGCTTCGACGACGAATTTTGGCAGAAGAGCCTCCTCCCTAGCAGAGTTCCCGAAATCTCCTTCAATTACGGCCACCGGAGCACCAAGGAGAGCGCTTGTAACTGTCGAGAGCGTTTAACAAGGGCCACGTGTGTAAGACAATTCTCGATGGTTGTTACGGGTTCGGGTTGCAGCGACGTTGCAGCGAGGAACGACAAACAACAGAATTCAGGCTGCCGCTGTTTCTGCCCACGCAACGGGCAACAAACGTCAGAACCGTAATCCGGATGAAATTAAAGCAATGGGATTAACAGTGTCGGGGAAATACGCGGACGATGCCGCGACGACACGGTGTAACAAAGAGAAGAACGAAGCACGCTTGATCTTTCGACGAGATAAAAATTCATTATCGGGGCCCCTGGTTCTCGGTATCAGACTTGGTTGCCGAAAAATTGATGGCCGATCGTATCGAGTCGTAACAGGTGTATAGATACTTCCATGTTCCTGTACTCTGGAACTCTGATGGATGTTGTTATACTCGAAACTCTTCGGACACTTATCGCTATTCGCGTCAATTACACGCCAATGTGTTTTATAATAATACGATAATATTAATACTTTGCAGATTCTTCTGCGATACGACCAGTTTTGAAAGAAATATATTTACACTCCGACTCGGAAATTTGGAGAGATTTTTAGACGAAACAAATTTCTTCACGTTGTTTTTAGTAATAAATTTCACTCCAAAATGCAATTAATTATCAGTCGCGATATACTTAAAAATATTTATTTACCTAGGAAGTGATTATTCCTTTCGAAATCCAAACTTTTGAGTAAGTACCTTGTCCTAAGATTTTTAAGCGGGAGTGTTTATCAAAACGATCTCTAAAAACGGAATTGATTCGGACATACGTAACTCGCAAGTAAACGACCGAATCAAACGCGTTTGTCGGTCGTAATTCCCCGCGTCTGCCAACGTAGGAAATCATAATGTACCTATCCGGTAATCGGAACGCATAAATCATCGTTGACAAGAAAATTATACCAAAATGTTTGGAGAACCAGCGAGGAGTGTTTGCAATAGAACGACTAATCGCGTTCGCCTTTCACAGAGAGGAAACCCGCAAAGAGGAACCTCCTTGTCGCCCTTTGACATGAAAGCTTGAAAGCGACGAAACAAGAGGAAAGCAAGCAAGCAAGCAAGCAAGCAAGCAGTCGTCAAAGTGAACAGACGCCAGTTGCGCGGGATCTCGCCAAAGGGTGATTAATGTACGCGGAAGAGGGAGAGGAAGAAAAAGAAGAACAAGAGGAAGATGAGCACACAAGGAGGGAAGATGGGAAAAAAAAAACACGAACGAGAGGAGGAAGACGAGGAGTGAAGGATTCGCGGCCGCTGTCAGGCGGAACACGAGATATCGTCCCAGAAAATATTCTTTTTAATCCAGCCATAAATCCGGCCGTACCGAAAATTCGCCGGTGGACGAGCCGTATTAAATATTAACTGCGTGGCCGATTATGTAATTAAAAGGGTATTCGTAGTAATTGGGAGGACGGGCTTAACGAGCTTTCTAAAATTTCCGAAGATAATTGCGCGTGCAGCGCGTGATTATCGGTGGCTCGCTAATTACGGGCTAACGCGCATCGTTTCTCTTTTCCAGCTATTACGCCTGAAGTTGCCGCGGAAACGCACAGCCGACTTGCCAGAACGATTCAGCCAGGATCCAGCAACTTCCTTATCGGACTTTTCGATTTTCCCCACGTTGAAGCGCAGCCCGCGATCAGGCGAGTTTGGGCCCTTGCTGTGAAGTCTCGTGTCGAGTCGAGTATCTTATCTGCTGGTTGAAAATTTCGTGGTTTTATGATTCTATCATGATTTATTGTTATTAGAACTGAAAGATTTTCAGGTGAATTAAGTAAGTTACGTGGGACATTTTAGTTTTAATTTAAATTAAGTTTGAATTTATTTCTTTAACTCAAAGTTGTTACTTATATAAAATATAAAACCATTTACAAAACGCTTCTGAATTACCACGTTGAATATGCTTCCTCATTTAAAGTACTTTATGTATTATACTAATATTTTTATGTTTGAAACATCGAGATTTGGAATTTTCCTTGTTTTTATATCTTTTATTATATAAACTGTTACAAAGTGATGACTGAAATATTTAACGAAGGCACAAACTTTAGTAGCTGCAAGATTTTTTAACCAAACAGATATAATGTGCAAAATTTTTTTTTCACTTATTGAAACCTATTAGCTGACGTAGTTGACAAATTTATCTAGATGCTGGAAATCTGTCCCAAAGGAGCAGACGCTCATCTAACATTTTAGATTGTCAAATAAAAAATATATCAAACAACGTATACATATATCTCGAAGCAGTTCACATATAATTATGTAATTACATCACATACGTGAAATATTTTCTACGACAGGATTGAGTTATAATTTAACGGCCGCTCGGAACCATTTATGCAGTCATTAAGGCATCATTAATCTTGCTCTCGGTTATGTGCGACAACGGAGTCATTGTTGGAACAGGTGCTATTTCCGAAGAGGTTTGGATCATTAATCGAATGAATGAAATCTGTTCCCCGCGGAATAAAAGAATCGACGCCAGAAATCACAACAGAGAGACAGAAAAGGACCGTGACGCTTTTGGCGACGGCAATTAGCCGAAATTGTACCTGAGCGTGAGATCTTGTCAAATTTCAACGAAGAAGAATTTGAAAACAATTGGTAGCTTCTGCTTTGATGCAAGATAAAACAACAGTTGCGTCTTTAGCGGTAGGTAGTGTGGTAATTGGAAATTGAACGAGAATACAATTAATCTAATTTACAAGAGTATAAAAGAAATCTAATTTGTCAAACATATATAATATAATATTGTATAAATTTTACATCCTAACCCTGTTACATCTTAGAAAGAAGTTTTTAGAAGAAATAAAATATGTCAATAAGGATATCTCCATTCTACCTTTTGAATTTAAGAAATTTTTTAACGACAGAAAAATATGACTGGGTCGAAAATTATTATGCAAACAACATAGTTTTTGATGTAAGGAAATCGTTACAGCACTAACATTTATTTTTTTTTTTTTTATTGAAAGTTGTTTTGTAAATATTTAATACTAAAAATATAGCAAATCTTAAGTGTAAAAGCATAAGTTATTTTCTAAATAATTTATTACGTTTTTATCACACTGTCAAAATGTTGAAACCGTGCAAGCTTTCACTGAATAAATTCACTGAAAAATCACTGAACAAATTCAACGAACGTCTCCTGGATGCTACGTTTCTAGATTATTTGAGCTAAACAAAGAAACATTGACCTAGCTCAATAGCTCCACGAAACAGCTACGAGCAATCATCCATCTTTTTCGCCTCAATCATGTCCTCTTTTGAATGATTCGAATCCCCAAACATAATAGAGCCGAGAGCATTGTTCGCGGATTCCGTTGAAATAAAAGGAACGACCGGTCGACGAAGAAGAAACATCGAAAATATTCGGTCGAGGAACGTAAACGGCTGCCATTTGTCAGCCAGACGACTCAATGTCTCATGGGCGTCTCAGCGTTGCTTGTTCCATCGCACTTGGCCCGAAGAATCCACAGATGCACGATAAACCGAATCAGAAGGCAAATAAAAGTGCTTTGCGAGACGCCGATCGGCATGAACGGATGAACGAAATCAACGTTGCCAACGAAACAACCGTAAAATATGCGTTTTAAGAGACACGATAAGTCTCAATAACTCGAATCTCAAAGGAAGGAAAAGAGACCTTCGAATTATGGTAGGATTTATGGAAAATTCGTCTTTGCACGGCGTTTAATTTCTTCGACTTGTAAAGAATCATAAATCTTTTATTCGAGTTTCCAATTGGAAGTAATCTTCTTTTTTCAATAACTCTCTCAGAAAAATTTGCAAAGGAAATTATTGTTATAGTTTGGAGAAGAGAGAGAGAGAGACTTTTTTAACTTGTTTCTTCAATATTTTACAGCAATCTGTCCTTGCGATCAAGACGATTAGAGTGATTAACTTACGTGAAAAAATAAATCCGTGTATAATATTTGAAGAAGGTGAATTTAAGAGTAAATATGTATGTTTGATAGGACTAATCATCATTTGGAAAATAATGTTACACAAATAGTAAAATGGTAAATAGAAATAGCAAAGATTAATAACAGAGTTCTAACCGAGTTCGTTAAACGTATATTCTATAATTTTTTTTAATGATAGTATGATTGAAACATCGCGCTGGCAATTTCGAGTGTTCCGATGCGGAAAACGATAAGATTGCGATCGACGGGGCTAGATTTGGCTTATTATAGTGTTCCCGACATAACTAGATAGATCTCGAATTGCAAATTGTAATTAATAGTAATAGCAAATTATACGTTAGATACGACGACGTGTAATATGTAATTTCGCGGAATATGAACGGTTCTTGTAATCGTTCGAGATGTAAAGGTCAATGGATAATGATGCAGCGAGTTAATAAATAAGATGGCTAATAAGCACCGGCAACATCTACTGAAAAAAGCCAAAGGTGTATCATAATTGTATTATAATTTCATTTCTATAACGTTTCGGTGATTTGTAAAGACGTCCTTGAGACATTAATTTCTCTCCTGGCGCGTTAATATACAATTAAATTAGTATAAAAATCGAAATTCCTACGTGTAAAAGGTGTAACAGCTTTTAACAAATAAAATGGTTATTAAGTATACTGGCAGTGTCTAGCTAGGTACTAAAAGCTAAGAGTGTTTCGTGATTGTATTACAATTTCATTTCTATAACGTACGCACGTTCTCAGGATTTATGCAACAAATTCTTATAAAAATCGAAACCAGATTTTGTTAAAATACAAATATTAAATTATTACACGACTCGATGTGAGAATTTTGGCGATAGTTCGACGTGATATCGAGAGAAGTAGGCAAAAATGTAATACGCGTAATAAGTCACTACACGGTAAAAAGAGAAAAGAAAAAAAAAGAAAAAGCCGCGCACCTGCGTTGAAATTTATGCGTCGCGTACAAGTCGCGCGTATCGTTTCGTGTAACAAATTACATGCATACTTGATGGAATGAGATATTTATTCGAGATGGCCGGAACCATAACGGACAGAGCGAGCCACATTTTCACACAATACACTGTTTGCTTCATTTCATCTAATAATTAACACCAGCCTAATAACTAATGCCACTTTAGGCTTTAGGCTTTAACAACCAGGCGAATTAATTTAAACGAACGCTTAAGCTTCTCGCGCCGTATCATCCATCGTAGCTTCAATTTACCTGTAGATATTCAATCTGCATGAGATTGAGCCGACTGATCTCGAAATTTCGCGCCGCCGAATGCCGTTTCTCGCTTATTCGCGTATTCGCGCCTCGAAACGAAATCGCGTGCGCTAACTATGGATTCCTAGCCGCGAATCCACTTAATTTCCTTCGTAATAACAATTTAAATATGATATTAAAGATAACATAAGCTGAACATAGAACTCACAATTTCTAAAAAAAGATTCCTGAGGTACAGAGCATTCCTTTTAAAATTTATCGAATGCCCAAAGTAGAGATGTATCTACTTAAATTTTTAACTAGTTAATTGCAGCCACGAAGCTAAAATTTAATAAAGACAAACCAACTTTCTGCCAATGTCTGTTTCAATCATTGCAAATTCATTTCCAAGAGAAGTGAAGCAATTCGTAAATAAAATCTTCAATTCTATCGTCAACAAATAATTCAATCTTCAAATAAACTACTTCTAAATAAAGACGAATCAGCTTTCACGCTGTTTGTTCTAATCGTTGCAAACTGTAATGTAATTTATTTCCAAGAAAAACGGGGCGTTTCATGAATAAAATCTCGGAATAATGATTAATATCTAAATTTCCAAATAAATCTCTAAACAAGTAAAAATTTCGGAAGAATCTAAGAAATTGCCAGACCGAACTACAGAACTAGAGAAACGACAAACGAGAGCGAACTACAGAAATTATAAATTTTATTCTTATCTACTTTACATAGATTATAAATCTTATTCCTGCACATACTTTGATACATCTCTAGTTCGAGAATCCATAGAGAACACTTGACTTGATATGAAGACTCAATCTATTTAACAATCCCATTCGGCAAATTACTCGCACGTTTCTTTTTTTCGTTTCGCCGTTATGCGACACGCATTTCACGAACCTTTCGAGAACGGAATAGCGGAACGTTCGCAGGTCTGTTTTCCGGAGCAAGGAGAACCGGCATTGTTCCAGTACCAAAGTACACACGTGTCGTGGTGTGCTTTCCTTCGAAACTGGAGCAATTTATGGCCACCAAAATCCGTCGCAATATTCGACCCACGACGTTCCCAACATCTGGCTTTTTTCTTGCCGACCTGGCTACTACGATGCCAAGCGTCTTTGTGAACAGAAGTTTCGAGTATGCTCAACGAGAAAATGAAAATTTATGTCTAGCTATTGAGAACAATTACTGACTTTCCGTTGTAAACACGTTGCAAGCGGACAAAACAGAATTGGAGCCACATTTTACTTATGCCTGACTGGAAGTACGGTACTTGAGGAAAATCAGAACCATTCGATTGTTCTGAAGATTTCTGTTACCATATATTCTAGTGCAACTCTACTTTCTGTAGAATAATATCGTAGAATGGAAACATAGAAATATATTTTCTATGGAAGGAAAAGAATTCTAGAATGAACATTTGGTACATCAAAAGTATGAAGATCTTTATCAAGATCTTGGATCGTCTTGTTCTTTTGTATTCTGTTTCTTTTCTTACTTTTTATTACGCAATAATTAGACTACCGATTTTTGGCTATTTATAGGAGATTTTAAAGTTATATGAAAATCAAATATATATCTCCAAGTACTTTCCATGGATCCAAACCCAAATTTTGGAAATATCCAAAGTTCTATAATTTTAATTCGTAAAATAATATTCAAACGTGATTCTACATCTTTTAATTATATTTCCAAAAATAATCGCGATCCAATAACAATCCAATAAAATTCAGTTAAGTCCATGGAACTCACTTTTCCGTCGCTACGTTCACAAATCGGCTTCCAGGTCGGAAACGGACCGTGTCGATTGACACAAAGAGAACAAAGGCATGAAAATTGCGTGGCACGCAGAAAGTACTCACCGATTTCGCCGACAATGACTCGAACAAGGCGAAAAGACCAATCGCGTGACGACAAGCTGCTTCCTCGTCCGTCGTGAGATGCAAACTGACTGCTTGATCGCACCATGGCCGTGTTTCTAAGCTAATTCACAAAATCTTTTGCTCGAACAATTTCTCGAACACGATCAAAGAATATTTTGGAATATATTGAGGGGACAATGAAATACATAATACGTTTTAGAAAAGAAAATTGTCTTAAGATCGAGCGATGAACAATTTGGGTAATATTTTTATGTGCATGAAGAGTTGTGATTATTAAAAAGCTGTGAATTATAGAAAAACTAAGGAATTTTGAGCCACGATAAAATTTCTGGATTTGATTAGATTTATCGTATCTAATTTATATGAAAGTTGTGAGATTTTTAACATCTATTATTTGGAGTAGAGATAATGAACCATATTGATAAAAATTTCGGAATTACTGATTCAATGACTAAATAAAAGAGAAAATATCTACATTGTTTAGAATAATCGCAAAAGCATCAGAAGTATTTCTGATGCTTATAATTGATTTGTTGAATAAAAGAAACGATGATTCGATTTATACGATCTATGTTATTAATCATCACCAAAGATTTTACTCAGATTTATGCCCAAATTGAATTATGCTCGTCTTAACGATTCGTCTCAAATTTTTTAAAAATCGCATTACTACGTCCCAAAATATTATGCTACTCAAGATATAATAAAAATTTGCATTATCCGAAAGCTGGCAATTATTAGGATGAAACAATCTTACCTTAGCAGATCCAACGTGTCCAAAGCACCATGGGCGCTGCTCCCAGATACCGCGATTCCAAGGTGCCGTTTCGATCGGCGAAAAATCGTCCGATCTCGTGTCTTCGAATCGCCGAAAAAAAAGAGAGGGTTCTATCGAGGGGAGTCGCGAGTCGGGGGACATGCTCGCGAGATAAGGGATCAAACCGAAGGCACGGAAAACGTTTCGTTAAAGCGTTGTAAAAAAATCGATCGGTCGTATTCACGGTTCGGTCGAGAAGGTGGCAGCACCTCACCACGCGATCTCCCGTGGCGGCGGGGGCATGCATCGATGGCCGCGTTTTTGTTGTTTTATCATTCCTTTTTTTCTACTCTCTTTCTGTTTCTCTCTTCCTCTCTCTCTCTCTCTCTCTCTCTTGTTCTCTCTTTCTCCAGCTTTCTCATTCACTCTCTCTCACACACGCTCTCTCTCTCTCTCTCGTTCGTCCCTCTATTCTCTCGTAGTTGGCAGATTAGGCTAATGCGATGGACCAGATGAGATATGGGCCAGCGAATCGGAGTACAGTGCCGGCACAGCAGGGGCGTGACTGTACCCTGGAAACGGCTGTGCCCCGGGCCACAGTCACGACGTGAACTAAGTGCTGGGTGGAGCCCCGTCTAGGCACTACCTACTCGATGGAACCATCATCCTCTCCCTCGAATGTCACGGGGCAACCTAATGGCTGCCAGCCACCTCGAAAACGGCGCCAGTTTTGAAATGGTCAACTTCGCTACAAGCTTCGCGGCCTTCCGTCATTTTGGCGAACCTCCCGCTTGGTACGGGCCGTTGTTGCTTCTCGGCTGTAGCCCTTGTTTCACGACGTGGCACATGACAGTCTAGATAGTGTAGCATGTGAGCATCCTTTGGAAGAATTTTAAAAAATAATCATTATCCGAATATGTTGAAGTTGATTGAAAAATTGTGACATAATAGTGTAAAGAGTAGTTTGATAATATTCGTTGTAGAATCACTAACCTAAGGTGGGCCTCCTACTGTGCATAGTGAACGTGCAGTTGCATAAGTATAATCGTATAGGGAATACAATAATGGTTGTAAATTACTCCCGAATAATTTCACTTATCAAGTCCTATGTAGATGTCCTCAATATGGTCATCGGTATTTGATAAAAGCCACTGGAGCTACTATATCCTTCTGCAGGAACCACACCCTCCATGAGCTTCCATTATATCACTTTCATTAGTTCCATAGTTTCAAAAATATAACACGCATCTTCATTCTGGACTGCATCACCTGAAACAGTTATAATACTTGTCATATGCTTAAAATTTTTTTATAAAATCTAGAAATTAATCAACAATTTCTAATTCTGGTTTGCTAAAGTATCAATCATAATGTATCTTTTGAATTCAAATCCTCCAAAAAGACCAAACTGGAACAAATATCTCGATTCATTCAAATAATCTCAAATAATCTTGAAAAACGAAAACAGAGCGAAAACGGTAAGCGAAAGTGGAGAAATCAAAAGAAAAAACGACGGAAGAAAGGAAAAACCATTGCTAGTACAAGCACTTTTCAGTCGATCAGGCTTCGCCGGATATTTTTTCACGTCCGTTTGCCCGTTTCAATCCCCTGTTCGAAGCCGCTGCTCATCCATCTGCCTACCGATATTCGTCCGGGGCCATATCTCCCAGCCACTTTTCAATTTCGTCCGACGAATTTCCAGTCGCTCCTCCACATCCCTCTCTCTGCCTACAACTAGCGCGCGTCTCTCAATCTACATGTCCAATTCTCCAGAGCATAAATCCGAGGAAGTTTTTATTATTTAACGTTCGTTTCTTTTTGCTCCAGGATAGCCATAGCAGTTTCGTCAAACGTTGACAACGTTGGCCAAGGAGAGAGAAAGGGGGTCGAAAGCTCGATGAAACGAAATTTCCAGCCTGTGACCATTCACCAACACCCTCTCCCCTCATGGGTATACTCCGCACACGCCAGCGTCATTGGAAAATACAGGCTAATTGCGAGAATGTTTTGTTGGCCTGTCGGAACTCGGGACCATCTCCCCTTACAAGGTTTTGCATTTAGCCTTTCCGTATCGACGACACGTACAGCACGAAACTCCGCAGAACTGGCTGGGAGAACCTACTACCCCCGTCGACCGTGGCTAACTTTGTTTTAACGGGCTAATAGACGACCCTGTATACGGTGAAAGTTGCTTTTTCACGCAGCCTCGGTCTTGGCTGACGACGCCAGGGGAACAGTGATTTGATCGCTATCGCAATTCGCGAAGAAAAACTAGGCGACCAGGCGACTGATTCAGCGAGGTGTTTAAAATTTTTGATAATCTTATACTTGAAAAAATGCAGAAATACTTAAAACGACGAACAATTAATTTCCTTGAAGGATCCAAATATTACTACCCGGTAAAAATAATTCTAAAGTACTCTAAAAGTACTTTTATTCTTCATTATCTCCTATTAAGTATTCTACTCCAATTTTTTCCATAGCAACACTACTCCCATTGTGTCAAACTTAACTGTTAGGAAAACCTCTACATTAAAAAATTGTAGGTACCGCCAGTAAAACAGATCGACATAAAAAGAAATGGGCTCAGCAGCAAGGTGGAAGCTGATCGACAAAAAACATAGAACAAACAGGAGCTTCATTGAATCGTCGAAATATAATTCTCGCGGCATATGTAGCAGGCTGCTGGACGCGCGCGCCGATTGATTCGTTAATTAAGTCGTGGAAATACTTTTGCACGCATGCGACAGGACGTATTAATCGTCGAACGCCGGAGGTCATATATTGTTTGTGACGCTTTAGACGCGAACATTGATTGCGAGAGAGACGCCGGCGTCGGTCGGCGGTTTGCAGAGGAGAGACGCTGCTCGGGGGAGCACCGCCGTGTCCCGGGGTAGGAAAGGAAGGAGAGGGAGCGGCGATATTATTGATTTATGTCCCGTTCTACGTTATGTATTCTAGCTCCTCCACACCGGTGCCGAATGATCCAACTCAAGTGCCACACTTCTCCTCACACTCGGCCTTCGACTTTGAATATTTCCACGTATAACGCTTATCTCCTTTTCCTCGTGAACTACGATTTTCACCCTAATGGCATCTTTACTTTGGCCTATAGTTATTTAAAATCCTAATTCTACTAGGAAGATATCACAAACATAATTAATACTTAATAGACGCAATTAATATTTATAGTGTGATTGAATAAAAGTAGAATTCTTTTAAATCAACGTTAAAGAATGGAAGACAAAAGAAATCCTGAATGGGTAAAAAGCTTTCTAAAGAAGAAACTATATATAGACCTATGATATATCGGAGTAGAATGTATATGCTACTCCAACAATTGAATTCTGAAATTCCGATTTTTTTTTCTTTTTTTTTTTAACAGAAGAAAACAAAATCCTTTAAAAGCTATTATAATTATCAATTTAAACTTCACCAATAAAAGTGGAACTAAAACTCCAGAATTTAATCAATTCAATATTTGATCTTACGAGTGCTCTTCCAGATTTAACTCGTTATTTATATTTATGCGATGAAGCTCCTATGACCATAGCTAATTGTATTAAGTAAGAAAAAAAAAAAATAAAAAGATACCTAACTACTAATTTAAAATATCACGTAAACACACAAAACAGTGAAATTCGATGTACAACCCTCGCGTTTACTCAATCCAGCAGTCTATCATGATAATTCAAGTTGCCAGAATCGATATAAGCAACCGTGAATCCGCGACAACGTGTCCCGATTAGACGACAAAGGTCCACTGTACGGCAGCGAGTGAATCGCAAACGATCATCGTCACTACGAACGTCACGAAAGCGGCAATCACAATCCCTCGAACGAGAGAGCCGACCAACAGGGTTATCAATTATCTTCGACGCGAATTACCGTTACGGGGAATACTACGCGTGTGGGAGTAACGGTGGAAGTTGTGCGTGCCGGAAGTTAAGATTGCGCTTGGCTGGGGGCATACATGAAGATAGGAATAAGAAGGGTAGTAAACAGAGAGCGAGACAGAGAAACGAAGGAAGAAAGGCAGAGAGAGAAAGAGAAAGAGAGAGAGAGAGAGAGAGAGAGAGAGAGAGAGAGAGAGAGAGAGAGAGTAAAAGGAAGAGAGAGATCTGTGAACGGGAAGCGCCGAAAATTGATGCATTCCCTATGCAAAACAGCAGAAGCACGGCGCTAGTAGTAGCTGGACAGCACGCAACCGAGAATCCTCTACAGTCTCTCTCTATAGTGTGCTCTCTCCTCGTCCATCTTTCTCGCCGCTCGTCCGTCTCGCCTTCTACCACCATCAGCGGCTCCGTCACCTACGTCCTGAACAGAATCGAGAGCGGTATAGGAGCAATTAACACTCTATTAACACTAACGACGCTCATACATAACAACGGTGCCGCAGGGATTGAATTTATGGTCTGTTAATGGGGGTTACTTTATGCGTTATGCAGTCGTACGCGCGTCACGACGCCTGGACGACCTTGCGTAAATTTCGCGACGCCCGCCGCGCGCCGATTTCTTCCTGTGAGAGGGTTGGACACGTGGTACGCGTCGCGCCGATTTGTAAATCAGAGCCGTTTGCTCGGGATTTTCGTTTTATAACGGTAATTTTATCCTAATAAACGAGATGCTTGACACATCGATGTCTAAATGTCTGATGTATCGGCGGAAATACTGTCGAAACCAGGGTAAAATAAATAAGAAGTAACTTTTGAGATATTAATTTTCATTAGCGACTGGCAAGTTCTGTTAGAATTTATCACAGTAATATCATTGGTTAATAATGTAACAGCTGAAAATCACACAACGCTGCAATTATGTCACCGATCAGTATTAATGTACAAATAATAACAACTACCGATCAAGTACAAGTTACACGACGATTAAAATATCAATTGATTCATCAAATTAATCAATTCATCCTCCCCGATTCTCAAACCGTCGATGACTCCAAAATCCAGTATAATCGTCAGCCAAGCAATTTCCATTCCCGAGTGGTGTCTGATTCGGCGGTAGGAGGCTCGGGAAAGGGTGAAAGAGGAAACAGGTGTACGCGTAATCTCTCTCCAGGCGAAATGCGAGTAAACAAGAAAGTTAGAGAGGCTCACCGTTCGTCGAGTGCGGCGGAGTCGAGTGCCAAAGTTCATCGTGAGATCCTGCCCTCCTCACGGCTAAAGGAGACGCGGCAAGGCCGGTAAAGTGATAAAGCGGCCATAAATTCTGACCGCCATCCTCCCGCCAAGCCCCTCTATCTTGCCAGCTCTCTACTCGACTGCCTTCACGCTTCTTCCCTTCCTTGTTCGTCTGTCTGTCTGTCCCTTTCCTTTCCGTCTTCTTTCCTCTTCTTCTTCATCTCCATCTTCCTCATTCTACATTGCAACCTGGATGCACCTGCAACAACGGAATTGGCAAAGGTCAGCGCGCGCGTTTCCTACTCTTGAATTACGGACGCTCTTTAATACTCACTCGATGACGATTCCGCTTCGTGTCCCCGATAATCTCGAGGCGTTCAAGATGAGTTCTCAGCAGGTGAAAGTGGGAGTTATTGAACTGAATTTACTTTGGCATTTATTGTTTCTGGTTTTATGTAGTAAGTGTACTTTTATGTATTAATCCTTTTTATTGTTTTCTGTTTTTTTTTTTTTTTTTTCTTTTGAAAGATAGAATCAGATGAATAAATACTTACCTTTTTTAAAATATATTTTTCATACCAAGTGGACGTGGTCATTTTGCAAACTGATCTGAATAGTCTAATGATCTAACAGCGAATTGATATGAACAGTTCTGCTGACAGAACATCCTTGACCATAAATAATGTCAAAGGAGGACGATCCGTCAATTGAGCTGACAGGCATCCCAGTCCATGCTTCATCTTCACCCACTTCTCGGTTATACTTGTGATTCCATTAAGAGCGATTTATATTCAAGAACGACTGCATCGAGAGACTTCGACTTCGAAATAAGAGTAGTGGAAGTCAATTATTTCTTCTCCATTAACCATTAAATTAAACGTCAGTTCCAATTCCAGAAGCGGACCAAAGCGATCTTGCTCCGAAAATTCTATCAGTGCGTTGAACGAAAAAACCATGAAGGAATGGTAGCGCTGAAATAGGAAGGGGGAAATTAGGTCAGGCAAAGACACATGGAATGTCCACGTGGACAGAAAGGGAATGGAGACATGTCGGACGACGTGTAGAAAAAATCCGCGGGCTGCTGTTGCAGCTGCAGTCGGGCGAAACGTCGAAATCCAATATCGCGGTGTTCCAGACGTACCGGGCCGCCTAGAAGCTAGGCACACGGTATGTTCGTTGCAGCGCAGGGGCGAACAGACAGAAATCCCAATAAATCATCCCGTCACGAGCCGTGAGCCAAGGCGGAGCCTCTTGCCTCGTATTAGCCAATAATAATCCTCTCCGAGGTGGAGGCCATCTTGGATTATACAATGGTTCCTTCCGCCACAATTCGTATAAATGCAACCTTCGGGTTACCGGGCAACCTTTTCGAAGGGTCCCAGTGGCGTAACTGGCGGACCGCCGATATTTTCGTTCGACCGTGAAGCAAGTCCGCCCGAACGACCCGAATTCGAGCGTCGTTCCTTCAACACTTTGCAAAATACGTCACGTGCCACGAATTAGAGCACCGTATGGTCATCGATCATCCGAGTTCGAGACAATCTTCCAGTGATGATTATTCGATCGTTCTGATCTCAATTTAATTTCAACGACGATCGTTACGACATGAACAGATAACATGAAACTGTTGAAGCTGTTTCTTTATGTCTTGTCGCGATTCGGAGTATCGTTTAAGTTAGATGAGATATATGACTGAAGAATTTAATGATGTCTCATGATGATTACGAAGGCATTATAAAATGGCAGATGGTAATTACAGTTATTTGTCTGGAAGGATATTCCGAGATACAATGTCTCGTGAAGATAGTCTCGAACTTCAAAGTCAGTAGCGTAATTACATGTGTTGCTGACGTTAAAACAAGCGAATCGATTAAGATTAATTTACCAATCGGTTTATTAACGTGAATGAAGGAACGGCACACGTACGAAAGTATGATCAATCTCGCGAAGCGGAGTCGAACGAGCCCAACGTGAACGAGCTCCACGTGACTGCTTTCAACCGCTATTCGATCGATAAACTTTGGTCGAACGTGGAAACGAAAGTTGAAGGAGAGAAATGCATGCATCAATGTTGATCCGAAAACGAGCTTCACACTTTGTTCGATTTTCATATTCAACCACAATTTATTTCTCGTTTTCAAACACAGCTATTATAATTAATATAATTATTATTAATATGGACAGACTCTTATATAATATAATACAATACGGTTTAGACTTGTCGACATGATAGCGTATAATACTATTATCGTTTCCCATCGTCATCGTCATCGTCATCGTCATTATTCATTCGCGTGCATATCGTTCGTCATCGCAATTGTATCGTCATTATCGTAATCGTCATCACCACCATCGCCATCATCATCGTTATCATCGTCATCATCGCCATCATCGTCATAAACAACATCGTTCGCTGACATACTTTTTTCTCTTTCTTTCTCCTGTGTACATTTAGTTTACATAATGCGGGACACTACAAAATAATTATATACGTTTATTATAATTCGTAATACTATTATATTTATATTTATATTCCATATTTATATTTAAATATATATATAATTTATATATATATATATATATAGATTTATTTTATTTATATCATCTTTTCCACTTATACTTCGGTAAAGTGGCGTTGCCTACATATTTTTCGGTTTGTAGGCACACCCCTATCTAAATGTGTTTCTCTCTCTTTTTTTTTTTTTTCTTCCGCATCGCGCGTAACCGTTTCGAACGAATGTGTTGTACCCGGTCTTTTTTGTGTGTTGGGCGTGTACTGCTGCATATGTGTGCACATGCGTCCGTGCGCGGCTGTTATATGTGTAACATGTGTAATATGTTTCTGTATAATATAACATGTACATGAATGTTCCACCGGTTCGGTCGGAGCAATGTGTCTACGTAACACTGATGACTCGAGTGTGCAGCCAATGTAGTATCAAAAAAAAAAAAAAAAATTTACATAATTCTGGTGCCACGATATCTTAAGCACCATTCACAAAGTAGCATTACTATTGACTGCTTGCACTTGCTTGGATGAATCTGTAAATATAGGTATCTTTAAGTACAGATAATATCTATAAATACAGATAATATACAGATTTCTACGGGTATAGAATAGGTATCTACAAAGCGCGATGTTCATCTTTTTTGGAAATTTTATTAAACATAAGATAAGGGGGCTACACACTGGAGCGATCACAAGTACAGCTGGGGACGACAACGTGGCGGCTCTTAATAATATTGTCATCCTTTTACTCTATTTTCCTCGTCACGGTTACAGACAATTGGACCATCGATGCTGGTCGAATCGTCCATACGCCATGCTGTTTCTCACATATCGTTACAGTACCGTATCAATAAATAGTAATTAATTAGTTCTCTGCTACCATTACTTTGTAATCTTTTTAGTCTATTCAACAGGTACCTACTTTACCTACGCGGTATCGTATACAGTGGTCGCGACTCGCGATTCAATGCCACGACGTCAGACGTCGCCTCTCACATTGCCCCGCCGATAAAAAAAACTTCGTCGATGCGCCCGCTTCGTTCGCATGGAATTATATACAATGCTTCTCTTATAACTGTGCGGCCCGTGACATAGGACTTCGCCGCATTTCAAAGAAAATCAGAGCCCCCCCGATAAGTACTTTTGTTTTTTTTTTTTTTTTTTTTTTACTTTTTCTCTCTTCCTCGATAGAATTCTCTAAAAAATAAAAACCATGAATCGATTCTCTGCGACCTCAACGTACGAAATTATGTTCGTAGCACACGAATCTCACAGTACTATTTTAGTCGGATACGTTTTAAACCGTTATCGTGTAAAACACCGTTTTCGTCGTATGTTACCGGGGCTATCAGTCTTCACAGAGCGGAATTATTATCAACGAGACCGCGCGTTCTAGGAAACTTTTTGTCAAATTGGAAAAAGATCTCTCTGAAACAATGACGACGGCATTTTTAAACTGCAATCGAGGAAAGCAATACTCACTAATTTGTTTCGATTACCTGTATATTTACAAATGCATCGAATGTACAATGACCGAGTCGTCGAGTTGAATGTTTAAACACGACTCGACGACATCTAAAACGAAGGAGCGTTTTCAATACCTTTTTCCTCATTCAGATGATACGTTACACGAAGGTGTGCAACTTCTACGTGTGTTTTTTAATTTATTGAGAAAAGTTCTTTTCAAAAATGAAACCGATAAAAAAAAAAAATGCCGATGTGTGATCGAACGGAAATCTAAGGATGTTACGACACGTATGTCCTTATCGAGTGCAGTAAATTTTCCTCTATTTTACCGATATGAAGTTTTAAATCCATTTTTAATCATGTTTTCTTTTTGGCTGTCAGTGCTTTTTTTGTTATTTTCATTCGTATCGTATAAAAGACGGTTAATTGAACTGTACGGCATGATGAACGTTTTCAAGTTACAGCATTCAAAGTGATGGATTTCGCTTTGATTGAAATAGGGAGGCGATGGACTACCGTTTCTTTTTTTTTTTCTTTTTTGTTGTTTTTTTTTTACATATTTTGATAGATATACAGTACCTAGAAAGGTATACGAAACTAACGACACCTGTCTAAAGAGTGACAGGTAGTCAGGAACTCTCCGGCGCATGGGCGTGCGAGGACGTGGTTTATACAATAATTATTTACCAATTGTGACATTATTTTTTTGTAACAAGTTAGAAACACTGTAGATAGTGGAAAAATAAAGTTCAAAATATATAATAAATGTATCAAACAGTATTACTCGTGTTATATTCAAAGTTGAATCTGACAAGCGAATGTCATATCGAAACGGTAACGACAAATATTTAGCATGTAATATTTAGCATATAGATTTTTTATTGAATCACGCACGATACATGAAGTAAAAAATATTTATTGGACGATTATTGAAAACAGAACGAAATCCATCTTGTTGTGCGCAATATGTTATCAATAAATACTATGCGGAACTACGTTAAATATGAAGGATACCGAAAGCTGCTTATTTTTCACCAAGCATTTTAAATCCTCTATCCGATAGATGGTGTCTGCGAGCTTCCCAAATAGACACTGACTATATACACGATCGCAAACCCCACACTAGTTACTTAATTGCGCATTGCCCATGGTACATACATAAAACGGCGACCAAAAGCACTTTTTTGACCAGACATTTGTTTCGGTTTTTCACGACCACCGCCCCCGCCCGCTGCAACCGACATGCCCGTTTCCTTAATTCTATTTAATTATCATCTTAAGACTTAGGCTTTAGACGTTAACCTTATCGATTAAGCGCTAGCTTAGTGACTCACTTCGTACGTACGCACATGTTGCTATTGTTATCTTTCTCTTACTTCATTCCCTTCCCATTCGTTCTTAATCCTCTGCCTCTTCGTTCTAACTCTACACACAATCATGGTACTCTCGTTTCTTTCCTCTTTCTTTCTTTTTTCACTCTTGTTTAAATGACATATATCTGTTTAATTTTTACGCGACTATATAAGAGTAGAGATAAAATATATAATTTGCATTTTACACATTCCGGTTAACGCTAGGAATTCATTTTTCCCTCTTATCTCTCTTTTTTTTTTGCCGCATTTATACATATATATTTACTCTATATAATAAGTAGTGTTCGCTATCCGATGGATACAAAATTTTCACTTTAAGCTAAACTGGTGTTCACGGCGATCGCTCGCGGCATATAATAAATCCCTCGATATCCACCGATTCATGATTTTTGCTTTTTTTTCCCCCCTCTTTCCTGTTCCGAAATTGCATTTGTGTCCAAACGACGTACGACTACGTAAGTAAACACTGAGTAACGAGTGATTATTGCACAATTCTGTTTTTCTACGTGTCACGATTGCTAGCAAGAGAAATACCGGTGATAAATTTACCAATAAAGACCAAGAAAATTTCTCTGATTTCTACACGCCCAGCGGGACCTCGGATAACAAAGAACCGTAATAAGAATATTTCCGATCGATTGGTTCAACTTTCTGTTATGAGCATATGTGAATTGGAACACGATGTGAATGTGCTTTTGCCAATCAACTAAACGTTTAACGACGATTAATGTAAGCTAACCTAGTACCCGCGAAAAGTCTCTGAAAACGGTTTGTCAAGCAGGCATTTATGCGTGAAATTTCGCCGGCACTGTTGACCACCGTGTCGTAACAGTTGATACTATGACGCAAGGATAATAAATACTTCCTTTGTCTCGATAGCCACACCCTATGCTTCAATGCCGGCCATTACCTGGCCTACATAGATGCTATCACTGATTAACGCAGCCAGAATCAACACATGTCTTACTTACGTACTGCGAAACGCCCAAATCCAGTGAAATTGGTCGATTTATCATGAACATTCTAATCAACAACGTAAAACGAAACACTTTAACTTTCGATAAGAGTGGAAGAAAATATGCTGATCAACATGGCGTACGAGCCGAAAACTAACAATAGTCGAGTGATCTAATAATCGAAATCGATCTTGACCTCGATTGACAAACAGAGCTACTAGTGGAGAAATGGTGAAATAAAAATAATCATGGCTGACGTTACGTCAATTCGTTACGCGTTTGTTTTGAAAATGAAGAATTTAGTGGTTGACGAAACGAAAGTATGATATTTTGCTTGTTAAATTTCACTACGATAATCAACGTGGTACGAAAGACGTGCAGTGGTAACCATTTCTAATTGTGCGATTATCTAACTTGGATGTAGCTGAACGACAAAATATAACCTGAACAACAATTCGCCATAAGTAGATGAAAATGAAAATCGAAGGTTCGTTTATTTATCGCCGGTGTTTCTCTTTTCTCGAAACTTTCACGAAAACCCATACCGACAGCAACGCGGAGCCCCTCGACTCGGGCTATCGAGCTTAATTGACGCCAATTTGCCGGAGCAATTTAGAATCACGACCCCTGACCGTAAACGTACGGGTTTCGGCGCTTCCCCCACGAAAAAAGAACAACTGTTCGCAAGAGACAGCGAGCGATCGTCGACGATCTTCCGTTTTTCACAGTTCGTTGCTCCTCAAGGACAAAAAGTTATACATAAATAAATCTCTCGAGAAAGAAAGGCCGGCCGGTGCTCAATCGATGCGCGTGCGCGAGCTGGACCATGTATTACGTATATCAGTTCCATATATCTCCAATTTTTTTTCCTGCTTTTTTTCCATGATCATTTCTCCTTTTTGTTTGTTTTTTTTTTTTGCTTTTTTTTGTCTTTTTTATTTCTGTTAACGCGAGTACGGATCAAAAGAAAATCCGCGGGACCTCGCGAACGCGTCCCGCAGGAACATTCTTCGAATCCGTGTGATCTGCATGTAAAGGAGATTTTGCGAGATCCCGAGAATATTTCCTCCTATATACATCTATATTCTTTTTTCATTTGTTCTTTTTTTTATCGTTTTCTTTTTCTGTCCGCTTTTGTTTAAATACCGTCTTTTCATCATCGTCATCATCGTTTATACATTATTACGTATTCGTTAATTATCGTTTATTACGTATATCGTTAAATTGCGTGTATACAAGGTATAAACTAAATTATGTCAATCTAAGTTTTACAACACAGCACAAGAATTCGCCGCGGCAAAGTTCTCCGACGTGTCTTCGGCCCGGTAGATGGACACGATGATGTCGTCCGTCAGTGTTACGATCCGACGTCATCGATCACCGAGCATTTTTATCGACCGGGCCAGACAGATGGTGCGTTTGGTCACTTCTTGGCACGCTTAACGCATTCTATGGACTCGAGCATTCAAATAGAATCGTTCTGTATTTTGGAAATCAGAGGGCCGAATGTATTAAATTTGAAACTCGAAATTCTTCTCACTAGAATTGATCGTAGATCGATAGATCAAATCGAATTGATTTTGTATCTTTGTCTTCGAAGAATAGTTTTTCCAGCTATGAATGGATGAGAATTTTGATCGAGCTTGAACAGCATAGTTATTTATTGAAATTACAGAGGGTGATCTTTCATATCTTTTTTCTTTGAATATTTTTTATCATCAAGAGGATTGCCTCGATTTACGGAGAGATCAGGATAACTTTTTCAATCAACGGCTCTATTCCCTAGAGTTGCCATTAAAGTGCCAAGAGGTTTCATGCCGAAAGCATTCTATTCCAAAAATATGCTACGAATTACATCACTTGGTAACTTGGCCTCGTATCTCACGGAGCAGTAGTAAATTTTCAATGGTCACTTGCCTCCGAAGATTCCTCGAATTTTGGTCCTATCGAGGATCTCTCTCATAGCAGTTGTTTTTTTTTTTTTTTTCGCCGCTGCTTCGAATATTTACAAGGGGAACGCAGCGAATACTGTCATGTGAAATCGTGAAACGTTTTTTTTTAAATACTTTATGGCGCCGTCTACCTTGACGAAAGGTGTTTGCAACAAAATGTTTAATGCGATTTTCTTAAATATATTATAATGAATTCAGTTAGTGAGCTTTGTAAACCTTTTAGTCTGCACGTTGAACATAAAAAAAAAAAAAAATTGATTTATGTGGATTTATGACAAAAAAGATAATTTATTTTATTAACATAATCGATCTCGACTGTTGGGAAACACCTTTTTTCTGAAGTAGCCGCGATACTTTTGCTTGCGAAAGAAATGCATAATTACAATACACAGCGATGTGTTACCCGTAATCTTTTAGCTGCGCGCCTGACGAGAATGAATAAAGAGGATTCATTTCTTTGACATATTCTTCAAGCAGTATACGATCGATAGAATAAATTTGAAACGATGAATGTAAAAAAGAAGAGTTCAATGAAAAGATGAAATACTTAAACAGGAAAAAAAAAAGAAATAAGAAATAATCAAAAATATACACACACACAAAAGTGCAAGGAAGCATAGAATTTTTTAACTGACCTTGCGACGACACTGATGAAGAAATGTCAAGTCGGTTTGATTCTGCTCCGCCGGAGGCCTCCGCACTCCTAAACAGCACTGTTTTCATTCATTCGATCAGCACACTGTCCAGAGAAAAGGATTCCCCCGTATTCGTATTTCGTTCGACGTATTCGTGTGATTGGTCGAGACTACTGGCGATATCGACAGATCCGATCAATCACTAAAGAATCACTGGAATTTAACAGATTGCGTTACAAGCGCACACACACACTGATATTTCACTGGTTTCACGACAACGTAAATCGAATATCGCCTTGATTTTTTTTTTTTTTTCTTCCTTCGTCGCATGCTCTCTGTTTAATTTCCTCCGTAACTTCGTCCATTAGCCGGATAATAATGTTAAGTGTGCAGGTCGTTTTATCGGAATCTCCTCTTCATTCTCCGTTCTCTCTTCACCTCCGCGATTTCCATGTCGAATCCTCCCGGCACTGGAGAAACACACATTCGAAGATCACACTTGGCACGTTCGCGATTACTAAATAACCCTCGCTGAGCCACCGCGGTATTATAGAGAAAAAACCTATCTAAACGATCTTCTAAAGAACACTAAACCGTTCATCTACTCGCTAAATAGAGACACGACTGGACGACCGTCCTTTTTCCGCTAGTTTTCATTTTTTTTCTTTTTTCTGTTTACGACCTAACCGCACTACGGACTCTACGCGTGTACGACGTGTAAGAGAATAAATAATAAAACGCTTTCCTAAAGGATCATTTTTTTTTTTCCACGCGAATACAACGTTTACTCCACGAAAAGATTCATCATCGCTCGATCCGGGCGATCCTATCGCTCGTTCGCTCTTCATTCTCATTCTCTCTCGGCAGAATTTTGCATATTTCACATTTTCACTTTACTCCTTTTATATATATCATATATATATATATATATATATATATATCAATCACTTTACATTCTTTCACAGGGGCACATTCATACTCTACTATACAATTACAAAGACCGATCCGTTCATCCTGCCAAACTTTCACGACACTCGAATTTTGAAGTACGTGTATTTGTTTCTTTCTTAGTCTCTCACTCTTGCTCTCTTTTTCATACAATCTCATACATTCTTTTTGTCATTTTTCCACTCTCTCTCCTCTCTCTTTCTCTCTTTCTCTGCCAAATTATCTCTATCATTATAGGCTTTAGTACAATTACATTCCATTAAATGTAATAGAGGTTAACGCGGTTCTGATTAGCATGTGATCCAGTTTTCCTCCGATCCAATCCTCTCTTTCTCTCCGATTTCTTCTACATTCCACTACGTGATTATTAGAAGATCGCGCGTCCCTATAAATCTTCATCCGACTCATTCGTGTGTCCGGTTCCTTTTCTTTTCCTTTCCTTCTTTTTTTTTCTCCGTGTCCGTGTCCCTCTCCGATCCTCCTCGTCTTACCTCGCATTCCCTTCCCTGTCTCTCTCTCCGATTCTCGCTCGCGCGCGCAATCTCGCTCCTTATCCCTTCGTCTCTTTGTCATCGTCCTGTTCACGTCTTCACTTCCATCCACACCGTGTCGGCCACGTTCATTTCTCTTCCACATTCATCTCTATCCCGTTTATCCCTCTTAACGTTGTCCTCTCCTTTTTTGGTACGAGCAACTTGATTAACACGACAAAATAAGCGTCATTGCTGTATGAGTGGGGGTGGTGGTGGACTGGGGCAGGGGGCGGGCGTGTGGGCGATTTGGGGGTTTGATATTTGGAGATGTATCGGGGCTGGCATGGGGTCTGACGGGGCTGGTTGGGGCAGATGTGTATACGTGTATATGTGTGTGTCTCTGTGTGTGTGTGTGTGTGTGTGTGTGTGTGTGTGTGTGTGTGTGTGTATAGGGGGAGGAGGTAGTGCTGGAAACAAGGTATTAACGACCCTGAGAGAGATGAGACCTCTTTGGAAGTTCCACTCTTCGGGGATCTCTCAACCCTGCGGCGACGTCTGCGGCGAGATCTCGGTGTCGCCATCCACCGAGCCTGGCTCGCCCTTCGTCTTGTTCTCCTTCTTCCATTTCATTCGTCTGTTTTGGAACCAGATTTTGATTTGCCGTTCCGTCAGGCAGAGTGCGTGCGCGATCTCGATACGCCGCCGCCTGGTCAGGTATCGGTTGAAGTGGAACTCCTTCTCCAGCTCGAGGGTTTGGTATCGGGTGTACGTTTGCCGGCCTCGTTTCCTCTCTGAAACATGGAAATCACCGTACAGATTCCCTCGTTAGTCTCGTGTTTCTTCTCCTTTTCCCCCCTGGCTACGAATATATATATGCACGCATATACGCGTCAGAGATCTGGCGTGAATCGAGGCTACGCTTCGGTTTTCTTCGCGACTTTCTTAGCCTGTTTTTCGAAGAGAGGTTGGATGTAGACCAACTCGTGTCTTTGATTGTAGAATCAGACACATGTCGCGTGTAACCGTGAACCCTTGGTGACCTTTTTCTCTCTACGTTTTTTTCTGTTTCGCTTTTACTTCTTTCTACAGAGAGCCTGGATATAATATTTCACAGAAACGCGTGTGCACATTACCCTTGGAAGCGTACTCTGATTTCAAAGCTGCTTCGTAGAGTGGAGCATTATACGCGCGTTCTAATTTCGATGTCGTTCCGAGAAACATTGGTTTCTCGCTGAAATGAGTCGCGGTTCGATCATTGGAATTAATATTCTTTACTACATTATTGCGATCTCGTCAGAATAATTTCCACCATCAATATGAGAACAACATTGTGTTCTATCAATATTTGTTCTACCAGAGAAAAAACTAGAAAAGGAAACTAGAAGAAGAAAATAGAAGAATAAATAAAAGAGTCCTCGAATTCTATCGATTCGTCGACATTCCGATCCACTCGAAATTGCTATGGTATACGAAAAGAGGACCATGGAGACGTAGAGTCTTCGTTAGCCGGCGCGTATACTCTAACACAGAGAAAGAGAGAGAGAGAGAGAGCTCGAGGCCACAATCCGAGATATTTAATGAACAGCCTGCAACCTGCTTCAGCACGCGGGGAAAGTTTTTACGGGGCGTCGGGACGAAACAAAAATGTCCGTCCAACGAAGAAAAAGCTCTTGGCCGCCTGTTCGTAGGCGCAGTTCCGCGTATGATAGATACCTTACAGATATCCGTGACATGATCTGCGCTCGGTGTGGCGGTACACGAATCCCGAACAAGAATATTAATTGTACTTGCCAAGGGAGCAAGGGAAAGGGAAAAGCGCGGGCAAACAGAGAGAACCAGCTGGACTCTACATGGACCCAACGTCTCTGACCGCGTGTCCGTGTCTGCGTGGTGGCGGCCATGTAAGTACGCGCGTATGTATATGCACTCTTTCTCTCTCTCTCGTCCAGGCATAATCTCAAAGGGTTAGGTTAGCTGTTGCCACACGAGTGCAAGAGGGCAAAACGAGAATATTTCAGTGCGGTACGAGGGAGGGAAAAAAGGAAGAGGGGGCGAAGGGATGAGCAGCAGCAGCAGCAGCAGCACCGGCAGCAGAGGGAAGAGAAGGAGCAGAAGGGGGGTGGAGGTTGAGAAGGAGGAGGAGTAGAAGAAGAAGAAGAAGAAAACTCCTTGGTGAGCATTCGAGGCAAACGCCGCCCGTCGTGCTGTCGGCCGATGAAGACGGATGGCGACTCTCCTCCACAGCCACGGAGAGAGAAAGAGGAGATGCTGCTCTTCTCTTCGAGGGTTCCAAGCTGAGCTCGAGCGGACGAAGAGCAGCGCCAAGGGACGGAGAGAAACTCTGGGAACATGCCCCCACTCCTCTTCCTTCTTTGTCTTTCTTCCTCCCTCACCCCGGGGCTACGCTCTCAAATTAACAACATACCAATCTCTAGCGTTTTCTTATAACTTTTAACCATTTCGCCTAGCTTCCCTCGAGTCTCTGCCTGTTGGCGAACGATTACTCTGCATCTCCGAGCCTCGAGTTTTTGCTGAAGCTCATCTCGCGTTTCGAACTGTCTCGGAATAAACTGCGGCTTTTAAAAATACATTAGAATTAAACATTCTAACATTTACGCGTGCTTTGATGTCCAGTTTACAAACCGGTCGCGTTTGGGGGCAATCAACGGCGAGTTTGTACGCCGTTCCGTGTTCAAAACCGCAAAATTGGAGTCCTAGCCAATCAAAGGATAAACCCGGGATAAACATAGATCTCGGGTTTCATCAAAGAGGCTGATGAGTCGCGGGCGAACGCGCCTCCGCTTGGAAAGCTGGCTTATTAATGTTCATTCGTCAGCCGGTTAATGAAGGTGCCTCTTAAAGACCGTCTACACGGTCTAACCCAGAAGATCATCAAAGCGTTCACGGAATAATGGAACGGTGTCGAGTCACGCTTCGACTGGCCCGTGCCGATTAGTTTGCGCCTCTTTATCGATAACGGTCCTATTGCCTAATTTGCAAACCGAGCCTTGAACGTTCGCGCGAATGCGAATGAATGCCATAGGAAAGAACCAAGTGGATTGGATGAAATTTTTTCAATGAAATTTCTAGAACGACTACACTTTAAGAATAATCGTTCCAATTATCCCGATTAACCTATTAACATAGAATCTTTCGATCTAGATTGGAGAACATACTCGTAAAAAGAGTCGAGAAAAATTTGAATTGAAACTCTTATTTAAGAGTATTTTTATTTAGAAGTAACACCTTGGAATTGTGTCTAAAAATAGGTATACGTTATAATGTCATGCAAACGCTACGGCCAGAAATGGACACTAACGTTAAAGTGGCCGCGAGTGACTATTATCCTAATAACAAGGTAGCGCAAGGATATTGGCAATATCCCCTCAACTTACGTATGCAGCTGTTTGATTCGAAGTCAATCGATTCCAGCGGCGAAGACTTGAACCTCGATTATCCTCGTCCGCCCGCTGAATTAGACGTCGGACGTTTTTCTCGCCGGCCGAGCATACGGGCTTAATTAAACAGGCGTTCGATACCCTACGTGAATAGAAAACTTTAATCGGCTTGTAAACTGCAGAACTTATCGGAAACAAGCTATTCGAATTTTCAGCCTGCAAGGATAAAGAAAATACATCGAGGCAATGGTGAAACGTATCGGGCAGATCGCGTGCTACAGATAATGAAATATGGAATGGGCACGCATTGGCGGCCACGTGACAAATTACAACAACCGAATTGGTAATTCCAATTCAGCAAACAGGTGGTCCATAAAAGTCAAGATTGTCGAAAATAGAATTAGAACACGTAAGTGTTCGACGAATATTTCCCCTTCTTTCCCCTGTCCCTCTGAAGGAAGACGTCAAATTGCTTGGCGAGCAGTACCGAACGGTTGGATTCTAGTCGCGCAACCGCGAGTCCTTGGAACGGTGTGAAAGCGTTATCTGCGTGCAGAATCGCCGGCAAATTAATCACCGGTATACATTCTTGCCGGCTAAAAAGAATTTAATGGCGTTTTCATTGTGCGAGCGCGTCGTGGGAAAGCGCGAGTACCGAGGGTGTGAGATTTTCTTTCTTCGCCGAATACCGCGAGGAGGAAGAACGTCGAACAGCTGAAACAACCACACGTCAGATTTCGGATGTTTCTAGGCTTTCGATCCCAATATATCCACCGAGAAGTCCTACGCACGAACACAGGTGTATTTTTTTTTTTTTTTTTTTTTTTTGTTTTTTTTACTCTCGATCGAAGAATGGATCGCGCGAACGGAGCACGGTGTAAGACGTGTTAAAGAGGTCGATAACAAGAAAAGCTGGCCAGAACCGTCGGTTTATGCTGAACCGGCGTTCTGATGGCGGCGTAGCCGTTGCTCTCTCGCGGACGGAGGTGACTTTAAACGCGGGGCAATAAATTAACGGCGTTGGGTTACGCAAGGATCAAATGTCCCCTGGAGTATGCCCGAGAGATTTATGGGTCTGCCTTCACTGGCGCAGCATGAAGGAAAGGAACGGAACAGAACAGAACGTACACAACCGTACGGCTTATTATAGGCTAGTTGCTCCGCTTCTCCGTTTCTCTCTGTCTCTTTCTCTGTCTTTCCTCTTTCATCCGCCTCTGTCTCTCTTTTTCTTTCTCTTCGTCTGCGGACCGACTGGGTCTTTCAGACCCGCCGCAGGATACATGCAGGACTTTTCAGATGAACAGCTAGCCGGATGTTGTAACCCGCTAATAAGGCGCGGCCACCACTCGCTGCCCAATTAAGCTAAGCTTTACGTGGCCACCTTAAGGCCAGGCCTTGAAACGCTCTTCGATTAGATACCCTAGATATCCCATTAATTTTATCGCTCGCCCCCTCTCTCTTTCTCTCAGCCTTCCTACAACCAAGCTCTTGCTACACGAGAGCCTCTCGGATTATATGACCGGTCGACGTCGCTGACAGAGGTTCAGATTAATTGCGTGGAATCCGGTGAACCGCGTTGGAAAACCTACCAGAACGGGTATTTCGGAGATTCAGCTACTTTCGTTCGATTCGTCGGTATGTCGACGATTGAAAGGCGCGAATACATCGACGAATGAAACGATCGTCACCTCGATGGCCATTGGCCTTAAGTTTGAAGGAAAGTATAGAAACTCCTGAACGTTTGCATCGAAACAGTTCACCACCGTCTCTTTAATCCCTAACACGTGGATCGAACTTCCTCCCGGGTCCCCAACTCGTGTCTGTCTGACTCTCCATATATTTTAAGCACAGCAATCCGTCTTGCTTTTTGCATTTCCGTCCTAGGCTGCTTTATGTCACGCTGTTTTCGTTGAACTTTCTTCACCCGAATGGGGAGAAGCGTTCGCTTTTTTGCCTGGCAAAAGGGACCGGGCAGGCCGAGCGTGGGCCTCCAACGCTAGGGGTCGCGCCACGTAGTCAAGACAAACTTCGTTGAGGAATTTCGTCGTTTATATATGTACAGCGAGATCACCCGTTCCAAGCTTCGCGAACTTCCTGGATCTCTGATCTAAAAAGAAAGCCACAAATGCCCTCTATGTTCTTGATAGTCGTCGATGAGGAGATGACGAAAAAGAATCACTTGTCCTATCGATTGGAGCAACATGAGTTTCCGGTGTAGGGAAAGAGCCAACTGGCCACGATTATTCTCGTCCAGGGAATCTAGACATCGCGAAGTGGAAGTGTCCTAAGCCTGAAACAGCCACCTGGACCAAGAAGTCTCGCAAAAGACGAAAGAAAAAGGAATTCAACAGAGTTGCCGCCGTAATAAGAACGTCAAGTCAACTGACACTCATAAAGGGGACTTAGAAGCTTCCAAGGGAAGGCAGAGAGTATCTGATAGGAGGTTTTTTTTTTTTGTCTTTCAGCCGCAGACGAACAGACAAAAGACGGAAGGACAAGGAGACGGAATTTGAAAGAAACTGAGGAACGACATTGGATGGTCGACATTGGCAGCGAAAATGGACTGAGAATGCATTTGTACAAAATGATATCATTTGGATTAGCCTGTTGTTCTGTTTGCGGTCACCTTTTCATTCATCCCTTTCGTTCACGTTTCGAGTTACAGAAGAATCTTAAGTGTCAACAGAAAGGAAAGGAACTATAAAAAATAGAAGTAATTATAAGAAATGGAATAAGAACGATTAAAGATAACTACGAAATCTTGAAACTTACGATAGAAAATTCGAAAAAAGTGAGTGCTTTAACGTGTCAAGTATTATCTTATCAGTAATGGTCTGTGAGACCACTCCGAACTTTTATTCACTTCTATTTCCCTTCCTACATTATTTTATGTGCATTTGTTATTTTTTAGTCATACATGGAGTTCTTCAAGCGCATAATAACATAATAAATATTAGTAATCTGTGATAACTAGTATAGTAGTAGTTCTGCAACATCCAGGACTCTAGTTCCTAACCTGTACCTACTAAATTCTCCGTCATGAATTTCCATAATTTTTCCCACAATCTCAGAAACGTCTAACAAGATCTTCGATTCAGGCCCTTCTCGCCCCAATTTCCCCAAATTTCGTGGTTTAATTTATACCGTGGTGGAGGAGCCCTGTATTCTAGCAGCGGTATCGTCCATGGTTGTGTGTCTCGGGCCGTTCATGGCGGCGGCCCAAAAAGCAAACGGACATAGGATTTCTGTGGACTCATCCATCATCGTCACCGTTCCTACGCCCTCCTCCGCGTCGACTTCCACCCTCTCTGTTCCGCTGTACACGGCGTTCGTTCGTCTTCTCCTTTTTTTACCTTTCGCCCTCGCGTCATTTCCTCGACGCTCCTCCTTTCTTGCCCCTCTGGGTTCCATCTCTTTTTGAATATCTCACGAAGCCGCCATCGCTTCGGACACCAATCTCTGGCGTCTGACACTACGCGGGCTAGAACGAAACGCGTTTTCCAGATGAGAATATATGCTGATCGCCACGACCCCAACTAGCACGCCCGCAGATTAAAAACTGTAACGCCTGCCACATGGTATCTTTTTGGACACTCTTTCTTCTTTTTTTTTTTTTTTTTGTTTTTTTATCTTTCTCACATATCGAGGAAAGGGAAAGAGTTACAAACGTCGAGAGGTTGTGTTGAATCTACCCTCGCGCGTTCTTTAGTACGTTTCAATAGAAAATTTATCACTCTCTCACTAGAAAATTTATTTTATGTTAAATATAAGATCTTAACCGAGCTCCAGTTAAAAATAATAAATATCGAGCTTCCGGTTGCTAATTTTTTTCAATTTGAGTAAAATAATACACTGTAGTGTGTATTAAAATTTGATAAATAATATACTGTAGTGTAAACAAATCTCATCAAAATCTTTAAATAAGGCTACCTCATTCTGCAAGTTGACCAAAACCGGAGTTCAGTTTTACTATTAAAATTTAATTGTAACCACACTGAATAAATTATTACACGCTGTCATATAACAAGATGATTTTAGCCAAAACGATAAAAAAAAAAAGGCTCTTGAGATAACTCTTAAGAAGCAAAAGTATTTACTAAAGGACGCACGCTAATACGCGATAAATTTTCGCGAGATAAAACGCGGCCACGTGCCCCGACGAACAAATGATGGCCAGTCTATAAATCTGTGCCTTCAATTAGTCAGATAGTATGAAAAAAAAGATGAAGAGAGAGAAGAGAGAGAGAGAGAAAGGAGAAATAAAACGAGGCAGGGAGCGGAGCAAGGGCCATTTTAATTTCTCATTACGCGCACGGGTTATTGGCCATTTACGTAGATATTTCGCGCGATTAATTCGACGGTAGTGCGGTTTCTTCGCTGTGGTACTTTGTTCGTGCGCTAAGCATTCGTGTCGGTACTTGGATTACATAAGAAATGTGGCGCTCGTGCACGTACACGTGTACGCAATAACGGAAGCCTCACACCTATGTATAACTGCACCGCTGCGTGCTTATTCGCAAGGGTGAGAAACGGGGAAAGGGACGAGGCAGAACAGCCAGAGTCGGAGGAACTCGATATCATAAATCTTTTCGCGCAAAGGGATCGCAATTATCTCACACATTAAAAGCATCGACCCGTCGTGCCGATAAGTTTTCTCTTGCCAATTCGTATATGGATCCACGCTCGAAGATCCACGACGAATATTGATAATTAATCGGGTAACCAACGATCGATCGGAATTTTGTTTTGAATGTAATTTTGAAACAGAACCATTGCGAATCATTCGAAGCTTTCTCGTCGTATCTAAGATTCGGTGTTGCTTCCCGAAACGTTACGGTGGCTGGAACTTCTGAATTACAACTTCATCGCGTGTTAATTTTATGAGATCGCGATGGCGTTTCATGGATCTCGGCCACGAGAAATATTACGCTTTTTTCGAATGGTAATGCGTTTCGCAGGATAAACCGAGGCCCCGCGAAATAACGCGTAAGTTGGTAGTCGACGTTTCTTTCTTCCAGTCAGCTAATTAGTTTGATCACAGACCGCGGATCCACGGACCATTCTTCTGGAATCGGTTCTAATTTTATCTGCTCGGCGAATCGATTTAAGAAAAAAAAAAAAAAAAAAAAAAAGCAGAAGAAGAAAAGGAGGAATGCTAATCAATGAACGCTTATGTGCACTCGCGAGCGCGTGCATGCATGCGTGAATGCTAGGTAGGAATGACAATGAACAATAATTACCGAAGTTCAGTGCCGGTGCATCGGCGGACTTGGCGATGGAATAAATTTCAACGTCGACGGAATTATATGGGGCGAAAACACGATTCATGTCCGCAAACCGTTAATTGCTAACGAAATTGTGGACTCTATTTGCGTTAACTAACAACGTATCATCTGGAATAATATTTACTAACACAATTTTCCCCGAGGCAATAGCGCCGATCGTCGGGACGAACGATTTGCCAAATCAACGATTGCATTTCGGGCAACTAACCGAAACTAACGACTTCTTCGATTCACCTCGATTATTTCTCTCACCTTTCCGCAACGCAGACAGCAATTATCGTGGATTCGGACGCGCGTCGACATTTCGAATACTGAAAGACAAAGACAAGTAATTACGCAAGACTTTGGATTGCTATCACGCGACTCGACAGGTGGGCTAGGGACATTTAACGAAAATCGTCGACGCAACAAATCAAGGGGGGGAGAGCATTCGTACCTCGAGAAGAGGCTTTCGACGTCGAAAGTCATGCATGTTTACGAAGCGTTTCGTGATGTTCGGCAGTAAACGACACCGATGCGCACTCGCATGCCGAGGGTTTCGCGAGAGCCAGCCAACTATGCCGGAATTTCCTAACCTATGTAACGCAAATGTCCCGCGTAAGGTGCCAGGGAATCTCGGCGGTTTCACCGGGCAAATGCCCGGGAGAGCACCTGCATCTATAAAATTGAGCCATGCATTATTCATGGAGTCCTGCTTATAGCGCGCTTAGCTCAGCTGGTGTTTTGCAACGTGGAAAGAAAACGGCTAGCCACGGCCGCGAATGGATAACTAGATAAATTGATATAAGGTTTATCATGATTGGTAGACCTGTAAGGGGTAATGGGATCGAATGGCGAACAAAACGGGCAGCACACAAAGAACAAATAATCGGCGTGGAAAATCATAAATGGATTGAATTAGTGCATCGAAGTCAGACATGAGCGACGTTTGCTGAACTAGAACGATTCTGACTTGAGAGCCGATCGAATTTGTTTCAACAGCTTGTAAATATATATACGACGCCGGAACTACGTAATGGTTAAACAGAGAGAATTATTGATATATTACGTTTATCTGAAATAACCATGGAAAAAAATCTCTCTGTGAGATCTGCTGGAGAATAGATGGTGCGAATCGTGCTTCCCATGCGAATCATTTTTGTCCACGTATAAAAAGATATGGCGAAGATAGTAAGGGAATCAATACGGTTACTAAATAAACCACGAGGAACGAATATATTGTTGGTCGACGTATGAGAAAGATCTCAGCGTGCCGACATCTGTGAGCAGATTCAGGCACTCGATCCTCTTTCTTCCTTTGACTGGCAACGAAGAGTATGGACCAGTCTCGTCATCAGTGAACCAGTCCGTTTATCGGCGAATCAAGCTGGCTGGTACCAGCTTTCGAACTGAACCGGAAGATGGTTTCGTAAGAGCACGTTGTTCGCGTCAGAAATAAAAAAATCAAATTGGTTGCACTTACGTGAAAAACACCCAACGAAGGACACGTGACGACTCGTGAATTAAAAAGTTTCATAAGAATACTAAAAAAAAAAATTCACGCCTCGAATTCTCGCTTGCAATGATTCCAACTGAAGAAACGAAGGTTTAACTTGTTCAAAGTTCACCGAGCAACTGAAGATCGCAAGAGATGAGAAGAGAAACCTTGCAAGGTTGCGGCAGTCCCTCGGATTTGGGGAATCAGGGGAAAGGATGAGAGAAATAAGAGTAAACGCAGCGTGAAGCGGCCGGAACCTGTGCTCTTACCTAACCGGGGACAGACACCTTCGGGTTAAGGGGAACGGATGGCTATTATCACTTGGTTATTGCCGTCGTAAATTTTCAACTCGTTATACCGAAATTACCCCATTCGATTCTTCGCAGTCACGGCCGGCTCCAGAAAATTTCCGTAAACCTTTTTCCCGCGTTAAGAGCCGTATTTGAAAAGGGCAGGTGGTGTTCCCTGCTTCCTCGAATATACACAACTCTAATTTTGTCAAGTTCAACGGATTGTCAATAAAACGGATTGTCTCTATCTTTACGGAAAGTACTTTTAGAAGTAAAATTTGTCATTGATTAATGACAAATACTGGACAAGCGATAGATATACGATCTCTTGCATCATTGGATCGTTCAGAGTTACATTTTTCAAAGAGAAGAATTCACTTTTAGGAGAAACGTCAAAAGAGAAAAAGAAAAATATTGATCGTTCGATATGCCAGATTCTCGTGGAACTAAACGCGCGAAGGAAGATGAAAACAAGCAAACTAGTTCAACGTAGCATCGAGCGGGAAAATAAGCAATCGCGAGTTATCATGGGAATAAAAGTGGATGAGCGGGGACTCTGCCAAGCCGCGGAGCCAACGCGGGCACAGCCAACAAGAGAACTTTTATGGGGAGGTATACGCGTACGTGTGGTGAAACCAACGAGAGCTGAAAGGTCAGGGCAATAAATAACTCGGGATGTCGGTATACCTAGAAACTGGAGACATTATGCCAATCTTGGCTTGTGAACCGTACGAATGTGGTCTAGTTTTGCCTACTGTTGCATAAATCTGAAAGCAGCCGACTACCTGCCGTCCTCTCTAGAAATCTTGCTTTCTATCCGAACCTTTGATTGCACGGGAAAATCCTTGAGCCTATTTTCGACAATCGTCTCACGTATTATTCCTTTTCTGACTTTGCGAACGTAAGATCCCTGTTCTCTTTCTCTCCCTACAGTCCTGTCTTTCCTACATTCTTTTCCCTCTTTGTACCGTTTCGAGGTAGAAGAATTCTTTTGAAGTAATGCTGTACAATTCTAGAGGTCGAGGTAGCGGGCAGGGTAATTCGGATGCAAATGGAAGATTCAACATGGTTGCTTCTTGACTTCTACCGTTCTCGTGACCTTCCTAATTCTTCAGATTTATCGGCTCGGCTTTTTCGGTAATATTTTCGAGCGAACAGTTTACGAACAGCGTTTATGACGAGCAATTGGTTTTCAATTCGACTAGAACGATTATTCTATACCGCGAGAAATGTCGAATTCGCGATACAATGAACCGTAGTGTCGTATCAACGCAGGGTCATATCCAACCTCAGTCATCACGACCGCAAGCCTCCTTGTTATCACGACCACGTGAGCTTCTCGGAATCTATTTTCCGCCTACCATTTCAATTTTAAATCTAAGCAACGCGCGTTCAACATCCACATTGAAACTCCATCTTACCGAATTGACTTCTCATCCACGGGTAGAGCGGACTCGGTAGATTGGCACTGGCCGCACCTTGGGGAGCAGCCTGTTGTTGCTGACTAAGCGGCGACGTGACCACCCCTTGGTGTTGCTGAGGTTGTTGCTGCTGCTGAGGATGCATGCCGGGCTGAGATTGCTGCGACGTCGCCTGCGTCTGTTGCTGCTGCTGGTACATCATGTGCTGCTGCTGCGCCTGAAGATGCTGATGCTGCTGTTGCTGCTGCGGATGCTGCGACTGTTGCGGCTGCATGTGAGGGTGTTGCGAGTGCATTTGATGGTGCATCTGCGACTCGACAAGCGGCGGGCTGTCCGGTCCATCGAGTACGCTACCCTGATGATCGACCGCGGCCGCTTGAAGCTTGCAACTCGCATAGACAATGGGAGTGGACGGATGTCCGTTCGGGGTTGGCGTGTGTCCCATGTGGCCCATACCGGGGCTCGGGGACGTCGACCTGTAACCACCCATCCCGTCCATGCTGCCGTGCTCCTGTTGATGCTGATAATAGGTCGCGTTCCGCATGTCCATTCGATTGTACGGCGGAAACCTCGGATAAGGTATGTCTTGCTGGCTACCGGCGGCCCCATAGTGATGGCCAGGCACTCCTTGACGTAGGAGACTGGGATCGCATGGATCTCCGGCTTGCTGAGATTGCTGCTGAACCGACTGCGTTTGCTGGGGCACCTGGACGGCGGCACCGTAGTGCTGCTGATGCTGATGCGGGTGTTCCACCCCGCCATTACGCAGGTCCGGGATGTACGAATTCGCGAAGTACGAACTCATGCTACTGTCCCACCTGGCCCACCTTCTAATGCCACCTCGGTCTTGGTTGTGTTTTCTTCTTTACGTACTCTCACACTTTTCCTTAGTCTTTGATCTTTAGGGTTTTGTAGTTTAGTCTTCCTCCTCCTCTTCTTCTTCTTCTTCTTCTTCTTCTTCTTCTTCTTCTTCACCTCCTTCTTTTTCCTCTTCGTTTTTCCCTATCTTCGTATCAAGTAACAGTACGTCTTTGTCTTCACTTTTAACGGCTGTGTCTTTTTTCTTTTTTTTTCTTCTTCTTTTTATTTTCTTTGTACTCGAATACCTTGCGTATGGACACACTGGCACACGTCCTTACATATACATGAATAAATTTCTATTATTTATACATATATCACCTGCTTCGGTGCGACTCCTCCCTCCTCACACTCACTCTCTCTCGGACAACACGCGCGCGCGCAACACTCTTCCTATCACACCAACATCACCGTGAATCACTTAGCGTATCATCGAATTAATATACTCTCTTTTAATTCTCTCCGTTCTCGTTCCTTTATCCCGGTTTATCACACTGGACTCATCGGTACAGAAAGAAAAATTAGAAACTGGAGCACTACAGAACCGTGAGTTATCGAAGCTGCGGGGGTAATTTACGAGGGGGGTGGGGGGGCAGGTTTAAAACTTGTACACGAGGGGGGTAAAGATGGTAATCAGAGTTCTTCGTCGGTGTGGTACCTTCGTTCAAAACGCCAAGCCGCTCCAGACACGTTCCGTTCCTCTGTCCACCCTCCTAACGAAGTTGTGCCGCACCTGTAACATTCGAAACATAATTCAATTAATTTCACGCGCACCACGTGCAATGATAGTAAATTACAGAATACCAGAACGGCACGAAGAATGACGAGCCAACTTTTAATTTAATGACAAGATAAATTCAAATTTCGCTTCAAATGGCGCTCAAAGTAGCCTTTCGTTGTAATAGAAAAAGAAAAAGAAAAAAAAAAGGTGGGAGAAAGAAATTCAAAATTTGAAAATACCGTACTTCAAACGAGAGCTCGGCTCGTTCATCGGAGCGGTTGCTGAAACTGGCAAAAGCTCTCCGTTTGCTGATCTTTGTCCGACAAGCTGAACGAACAGAGGAGAGTTTGACTCTGAATGACAGAAGGCGAGTTACACACGTGCTCGTCACGGTGACGGCCATCGCCCAGACGCCGAACTCGCTTGGCCCTTCTGTGTGGGCGGGCTAAACGATCGTTAAATTTGGAAAAATTCCCGTCCATTAAGCAACACGGCTACTGAACGCCTCGTCGAGATTCTCCCTATGTCTACTAATTTTTTTGTTGCACTCGTCGCCGACATGGATTCCGCGCAACTCGTTAGTACGTAACTAGAACTGGTGGTCTCTTGCCTTTCGCTTTGGAAACTTCCGACTTGACAGAATTCCGGGAAACTAGAATTACATTGTGGATATAACGCAACTCGCGTGATAATTAAATTGTTCAAACAGATAATTTTGATTGTATTATTGATAATCGTTGGTAATGATTCTTCGTTTAATGATGGATTCAAAATACGCGGGGATTTCAAAAGTTACGAAGCCTCGATGGTACGTCAGTTCTTTATCGGCTGAATCTTCAACCTTCCGGACCGATCTTCCGATCAGGGCCGGAAACCTTCCATACCGACTGTACATCATTTCACTGGGCACCGTCGTGAAGCTATCTGACTGGCATATTGCTGTCTGTGTATCTATTGCCTGATACCACTTGACGTAATCCAAGTATGTCTGACAGTCATCAGCGTCTATCTACTTCCTTCAAATCTATTCGCCTGAGGTGTCTAAAGACGTTTCGCGGTGATTATAATTCAATTTTCGTTATTTATGCAAATTCAAACTTTTATCAAAGACAAATATTAAACTATTAAATCAATTTGTCTATTAATCTCCCGGTGAATGTGTGGAATAACAACTGATATGAATATCATGCTCGTGTGTCGCATGGACTCGTGACAGGTGCCTCTAGTACTGGTTCAATACTAGTAAAATATTATATACGAAACATCTTTTTATATACACTCTGCACGCTTTTGCATTTCCAAATTTTCTGTAAATATATACATAAAAAAAAAAACCGCGGTCAATTCACAAGCGTATACATTGCTTCGAATATTTCATTCGTCAAAATGTCAGTTCGTTCAAATGCGCGTTGTAGCCACGAACGATTAAACAAATAGTTCCTAGAAGCAAATTCCATAAACGAGCAAACACCAGCCACTCGCGGAACGAGTACAAATTGTTTGCAGGAGTGATAGAGAAACGAACGGTCGTCGGTGCTGTTAGTAGTAAAAGGAAGAAAAAAAAAAAAAAAAAAAAACAAATGAAAAAATAAAAAAGAGCTGCGATTCCAGACGAGAGAATAGAATGTACGGTGCGATGGCGTTGTGGGCAGCACGGTGGTCGTGTTGGTAATGGTAGAGAGCACTCGGGCGCAGGAGGCGGGGGGCGAATATACAAAGGATCGAACGATGGCAGGGGGGGAGGGTGCAAGGGTAGAGAGGGTGGCAGGTTGAAGGGTGGAGGTGGGGCCCTTGGGAGTTTGCTGTACACGGGAATGGGTCGGACGCGGGACGATCGCGATTAACATTCCGGCCGCTAGCTCGCTGTTCGCGCGGCGCTTTCATTAATTCCAGCGTATTGATTCCCCGGATTGATGAATGGCCGCCGATAGCGATTCCATGCGCTCCGTACTCGGCTAGCCGCGCGCTCCTCGCGTCGCTGCCGGCCTGAATCGCGTATAAATTCTACCTCTCGCAGGATTTTAACTCAATTCCCGCTTCACGGGCTCGCTCTTACGTATTCTTTTCCCCTAGCCGAAAACAACACACGGCTGTCCTTCTGCCGCGTCGGTTATTCCTATCTCTCTTTTCTTTTCCTTTTTTTTTTTCCTTCTTTTTCTTTTTTTTTNTTTTTTTGTTTTTCTGCCTCGTCTTCCTCTTTTCCAGCGATCGGAGGTTTACGGCTCGTTTCCATCGGAACCACGCGACGCGTAACCCTTCGCTTCCGTTCGCTATCCTCCTTTTGTTTCCTTTATATCTTCTCCCCTACTTACTTTTCTCGTCGTTTTTTATTTTTTCTTTTTTTTTTTTATTCCTCTCTTTTGACGCGAATACGTTCAAACGCAGCTTAGCAGAAAGGTTCTCCAAGTACTTTGGCCTCGATTAAATGCCATCGTTGTTACGCCGGCCGTGTAATAAACCATTTGAAATGGAAAACGTCACGCCTGGGTATTATCGGAAAGGTTTGCATTGTCTCTCCGTGAAAAAGACATTTTTTGCTCGTTCTTTTTCCATTGAAGAGCAGGGGTTCAATTACGTAGCGAAAATTCGTACTTAATGGAATACCACTTTCCGGCCAGTGAAAATAATCTGAGGAACTGGCGGAGAAATTCATCCGTGTGCTTCGGTTGGAAATGGACATCGATGGTCCGTTCGTCCGACGTCCCTAAATTTTTCAAGGACGCCGATCGAGGTCATCGGGTTTTATTCGGTGGTGACACCGACCGGAAGGGGCATAAACTAACTAGCCATTTAAAGGTCTAAGAAGGTTCATGTTATTCCCGGTAGATGGCGATGGCGATAGCCAGAAAGAGTGGAAAAAACGGGGTGGAGCGTGTCTGACAGCTGGGTGGGTTCGGGTCCAAGGTGATTGAAAACAGGGTGGAGCGTCACGTGACGCCATAGTTGGATATGGAAGTGACGTCAGGCAGCTATGATGGCCTCTAGTTAACAAAATGGCTCCTGGTTGGGGAATTTCTTTGTCCCTCTGAACGGCTGTTTACTGGCCGCTGTTATCAAGCTGTAAACGAAAGCTCGTCATCCTGCTATCTCGTACAACGATTCCTTCCAAGGCCATCAGCCACATGGTCTCGTTCCACTTTTTTCGAGAAATCAGCGGTTCCTTTTTCTTTCAAATCCTCTTTCTGTATGTACAGTACAAACAATCAATTGTTGTCTTTCACTGGTTGGAAAATAGAAATGATAATATTCCACTATTGATCCGTTCGAATAAAGCAAGCACTTGTCCGTGTCATCGACAATACGTTATAGTCGCAGAACGTTTAAATCTGTCACACCCTCTTTAACTTATTCATCATTTCACGTCGCATAATCTACGTTATAAGTTTTGCACACACTATGTATACATACGTACATCTTCTAATATCGCTATGTATACACTACTAAATCAATAGTGACCTCCTTGCTTAGACTATTTCAGTAGGTTGTACATATTGGAAATGAACATACTGTTGTAAATTAGTATGGTCAATCATTAAGTAGTAGTAGTATAGATTTATGAGATAAGTAAGTAAGTAGTGTAAATAAATAATACCTATAAGGAGGAGTATTAAATTAAGTACGAAATACAAATTCAATAAAAAGTATAAGTACCTAAACTTTTGGTCGGTACTCTCTATAAGCAGACTATATAGATCATGATCTGTATCCTCATCATCCATCCCATTTCTTCTCGTTCATAGTAGCAGGTACAAAATAAAACTGTGAAAAAACAGAGAACAAAAAAAAAAAAAAGAGATGAGAAACTCCACGTGTACGTTTCATCACAAATGAAACGTTCTCGTTCGGGCACGATACGCCGAGCGATAAACTAATGAACCCTAATCGAGCTGCGAATATACGCCAAGTAATTCGAAATTGCCACGACGAACGAATTAAAGTTTTTACGCGCTCGTTTAAACGCGGTGTGTCGTTCGATTAAAGCGGCGCGATATCGCGGTTAGCTGGAAGATCCACCGTGAACGATGGCAGGATTTGACAGTTATGGGAGCCGTAGCTCGTGCCGGTCGTTCGCACGTCGAAACAGCCGTAAACCGAACGAGCTCGTAAAACCGTAAACCTTGAACCGAAGCAGTCACCTCTTAACTCCGCTCTATTCAGGGAGAAAAAAAAAAAAAAAGGAAGGAAGAGAGAGAGCGAACATAAAATTACGACCTTGAGAGCACATTCCTGTTCCGGCCGCGTCGATCGAATCCCTGCGACCACCGTGTTTCCCGTTTTGCCCTCTCGTGCCTGGCTTTTTCTGAACTTCCGCTGCGTTCGATTCCGCTACCGATAAATATTTTGCATGCCAGAAAGGCTGCAAAATTCGCCTCGTTGAGTATATTTATGACAGAATGACCGACGCTCCGAGAAATATTTGATAATTGGAAGATCTAGCGGAGTACTCTTTTTTTTAAATTTGGATAATCTGTCTAGAGAATTTTATTATAGATCTCTAATTTTTTGTGAATTTACTATTACCATTGATTTGTTATTTTTCAACTTTGTTTTATTATTAATTTGACGTACCTTCGTACAAATTCAAGATTGGCTACATTATCTTTCCCCGAACTTATTAATCTTGAATGTTATTCGTTATACGAACAATAGACTTTGTTATTATTGTTTCGTCATATAATGAATCATTAGTAATGACGAATTTTTATTTTTTATCTTATTTGTCTTCTTCGAGAATGAATAGTCAATCGTGGAAAATTCTAACGCTCTCTGAAAAGGAAAACAGAGAAATATTGCGTATTAATTAATTGGTCACTCTACGTTACATAACGTGAGTAATGAAGATCTTTCTTACTTCAGCCACGGATAGTTTCTTCTTTTTCTTTTTTTTTAACAAGAACTATTAAAGAATAAGAAATAACGCAAACGGAATAAACAGTATCAGAGAGTGAAAACGACGAAACGCTGAATATTTATATCGATCGTAAAGTGTAGAAACATCACGCAGATAATTGGCAGTACTAATTGCATGTCCATTAATCTGCGATTTGCGTTACTAATAAGCAAACTACTCGCCGAAGATCGATTACGAAGCTCGCGTGGCGAGAACCAAAGAATTCTTTCATATGTATTTTCGAATTCACGACCCAATTCGTCCCTAACCGTGTATCGAGTGGAATAATTAACCGACTCTTTATTTTCTAATAACCTTTATTACGTAGCACATTAATTGCTATATCCGTTTATCTCTACTTTAAATCTACACCGTTCCCATCTTCTTTATCTTCATTTTAAAAAAATGGGAAAAATTTTTAAATTGCGGCAGATGTGGAGTTTGCTGAAAATTACAGCACGCGTCGAAAGAGAATGATTTTGTTTCTTTCTCTTTCGAAGCTAATCGAAAATGTGAATAATATTTATGTAAATGCAACAGAAAAGCAATATTTTGTAAATAATAAAGTATGGAATGAAATCAAATACCTAAAAATCAGTTTACGAATCATTTCCATTTTACAGTTGGATCCCTTTGTCGTTCCAAGAATGAATAATTGTAGAATTGTAGAAAGACAAATGAAGGAGACGTCGAAGAGACAATTGAAGTACAGTTCATTCTGAACGTCTGGAGGCAGGCAGAACAGTAGACGTCGTCAAACACTCAGATTAGATGGAACGAGATAGCTTTGACTTGCTGGTGTCCTAATAGTTATATCCCTTGATTCTCGCGATTCAGCCCATAAATCACCGGAACCACGATGCACGCGAAACGTAAATAGAATGGAATGCAGCGGGATGATATTATCGGTATAAACGTTTCGCGCATCGTAAACACATCAACCGAATCTTTTCGGGGATTGTGATCTTGAACCGGACCAACGCCGATCTTTGGCGATCAAGTTTGATATATCTCATAACTGACAATAATTTACAAATAATTACAAATGTAAAGACAGTACACATATTTGTTTCACTTTGGATATTTCACATATTTTACATCATTTTACATATTTTATGCATGCATCAGGTCTCTCATAAATGCATAAATACTTATTACTTCATTAAAAATCTAATGAAGTTATATATATAAGTGTACCTACTAATTGTCACAAAATTGATATTTGTCAAAATCAAAAAACCAGTACATCTGTTAAAAAACTGTAAAATACTGAATTGCTTTACTACTCAATGGTTTCGAAATAATTCAATACTTTGTAAAGTCTTTTCTGAGCTGAAAGACAAATAATAAAGTCTATTTATCTCTATGAAATGCTCTATCATCCGCTCGAAAACGCGCTGAAACGAAAATTCTGTAAATTTTTCGGGCAAGAGTATATACAGTTTTAATACCAGCTTCATAAAATTCTCTCAAAACTCGGAGAAAAATAATGGAGCTAATTTGTATAGAATGTTCCATCATTTCCCTGGAAAAATCGTTACGACGAGAAATCTAGCACCAATAATAGAGCTCATCTGTATGAAATGTCCCATCATTCCCCTGGAAAAATCTAACACCAATAATAGAGCTCATCTGTATGAAACGTTCCATCATAACCGTGGAAAAATCGTCACGAGGAGAAATTTAGCATTAATAATAGTTCGTCTATCTTCCCCTAAAGGAGCAAAAACTTGACACTAACAACAGAATTCGTCTATATGGAATGTTCCATCGTTACCCTGGAAAAATCGTCACAATGAGAAATCTAGTACCGCGGAGTGCAACGGGCGGCGTTAGAGATGGAGCCGAGGGAAATCAACGAGGAATACCGTTACGCACGGTGGAGGAAGGTGTCCAGCTGGCGGAAGGTCGAGCCGGCATTAAAGGGTGGCCGCGATCAAGGTTTCTCGAGCGCACCGCTGCTCCGTCGAAAAGGATCGCGACCTCCGCTCGTGTGTGAGAAGATGGCGTACACACGCACACACACGCACATATACACACGAGCAATGCCGGTTGCCGGACCGGTGAACGGAGAACCGACACGCCAGCGGATCAGCCAAATGCTAACATGCATATGCGATTAGCATAATCGAGTCGGCCTGCAGGAAACCAGTTTGCAAGGCCGCTCAAAAGCCGGCCGCCCAATAGCTTATCCCGCTCTCCACGCACGCCGCATCCGTAATTCCATTTCCCCTACTGCGAGGACCGCGTCGTCGTCTCGACTCGCGTCAGCTGACCGCGAGAAACCAACCTGACCGCCGCCGTTCCTATCCTGCCGCTACCACCGATTGCGAAATCCATCCTGACGAGAATGCCTCGCCAGGAATTCGATAACACTCGCGGGATTCCAAGCGGTACGACGGAGGAGATCGCTACGACGCACGCTTTCAAGCGGCTCCGGCTACTTGAAGCTTTTATCGTAGATTCTGGATAGTGGAAATTGAGCGTACCGTGTGTAGAATATTGAACGAGATCAATCAGTATTCCAACCGAAGAGATTTTATGATTTTTCCAACGAACAGAAGTTTTTTTTTTAGTTTACGTGGTTCGTCGGTCGAATGCGTTATTCTAGACACACTCTAACGTGTCATCAAGTGGATGGCCCATCGTTATTTATTTGAAATATATTCATGTGGACTTGGTTTATTTGAAGATTGAATCCGTTTATTCAGAATGCTTCTGTCGTTTAAATCATTGGAGCAAATTGTATTGTACAAAGCTTAGTTATACGAATCACGTCAATCATCTTAACCAGGTACGCATGAAAAGACTATAATCTCTTCATTTGAATTTGTACTTCGGAGAAAAAATAGTAATAATAATAATAATAATAATAACAATGGTTTCTTTATTTAAATAAATTATTGATCTTATTATTTTTATACAGAAAAAAAAAATGAAACGTTGACTGCGACAATGATTACTAGTACTAGTACCTAATTGACAATGGAATTATTACTATGAAGCAATGTTGAAGTTAAAGCATTCAAATTGAATAAACAGTCGTATAATAAATATATACAGTATAAAATGCTATAAATACAATATAAAAATTTTTATTTTTTAATAAAATATAAATTGAATACCAACCGTGCGTCGGAATAATATATAATAAAAATTTATAAAAGACGCGTTTAAACTGGGGGGATCAATGCATTTATCAGAAAAAAACCGAAAATCGCAGCTCCGTGTGCACCGAAATGGCGATATATTTAATAAAGGAGATACAGAGGCGTATATAAACTTCCGGCAAGCGTTTCTGGCTAAAGGGCTGTGCCAAGAGGAAGAAGAGGGTCGAAACAGTCGGCCATGAACGTCGCAGATAAATTTCACCGGTGTTTTGCTAGCCGACGATATGTATTACAGCCTCGCGCGCACGTTTTTACCCCTCTTTGCACTTTTTCCTTTTTTTTCTCTCCTCTTTCTTTCTTTTTTTTTTTTTCCTGTTCGTTTACAACTTACTTGGGTCGCGTCGTGTCAGTTAGCACTACTATCTTTCTCTCTCTTTCTCTCTCCATTTTTCCCTCGGTCGCCTCTCAATTCTGCATTCGAGATTATCAACGCTCGTATTTTTCAACGAGCTGTCCCGGCCAAAGTTGTTTTTGTTTTCTGGTCGCGTAGATCGAAGGTAGCCACGTGCCCGATAACGCTTTTTGTCCTCGCAGATATACTCGTTTCAATGAAACCTTTATCGGCTACCGACGTGTTTGACTTCCTTCTTTTCTCTCGTTTCACCCGCACGTTTACGAATCCCCTTCATTAACGCATATTTCGGATATTTTTGCAATTATCTAGATCGCTTCACATTAAATCTCGAGTTTAATATTCTCGTTTATCGTACATTATATTAATTTTATCGATGAATTAAATATCATTGAGTTGTAAATGATTATAGCAATACTTCGTGTTACGAATCAATAACAAAATTCAGTTAGATTAAAAATTTCTCCTTAAATTGCTCTTGTCTGATGATTTGATTAAAAGAATACAAATACACCAATCAACCACGAATGAAGCATAAGAAGTATGACAAATGCATAAGGAAATTTTTACATAACATGTAACTTTCTGTAAAAATATACATGTATTAACCGCGAATGTTTTTACATTTATGGAAAATTCCAAAACATAAAAATACAAAATTGCACGTTGATTGAAAAAATATCAACAGCAATTCATACGCTGGATGAAATAAATTTCTATTTAGATTTCACTTTTTCAATTATTATTTTACTAAAAGTGTAATTTTGCATAAACATCAGTCTTTTTCTATATAATATATATATATATATATATATATATATATACATATTGCACGTTGAACATATATTTTTATACGAGCGACCAATCAAAGGTAAAGCCAAAACGAAAGTCTCGTCGCATGAAACGTGTTAAGAGATCTTTCCTCCCGTCGGAACCATTGCGTTTCCATTTTCAACAATCGAATATCAAACGTCATGCTCGCGAACGCGATGACAATTGACAGCCGGATTTCACGCGAATATAATAAAGGAGCAGGAGGAATGTCTGTGCTTCGTTGTTGACACGTAACGTATGACGTGTATCTCGTAAGCAGATGTGACTCGACGAAATCTTTCGGAGCATATATCAGCCGGTGAAACGTGTCGAAATTATCACTATCATGGACACGTTCCCCGTGGAAACTCCGATACGATGAATTATGCGTCTCCTACGAGCAGCCGGTTTAATTTATTCGACGCGTAGAACGACGGGGAGAAGAGCTACGGAAAGTATCGAGCGATAAATAGACCGGATTTTCGGGCATAATTTAGTGAAATCTCGATTCAGTCGACAACTTTGTAGAAACGATGATGGACGATCCTTCTCGCAGTCGTCATGACATTTTTCGAGCGTTTAGTCGTCGGAGGTCATCCTTGAATTAAATGAGAACACGAAAAAGGTAGCTAAACGACAGGCCGAAACGAGATAACGTGGTTGATAATCGATTCAATGTGGTGTCTGAATTTCATTTGCATAAGCAAATTCCACTATCTGCGAAATTAGTTTGCTTCGATATACATATATTGATAGCTTCGCATGACCATTATTTCTTTTTTCTTTTTTCTTTTCATTTGTAACGACCCGGAAACGTTAAGTAGATATCTTTACATTGAAAAGCTTTCTTCTACTGAAAAAAAAAGTGAACTTGAAGAATATCAAAATACGTACGATATGAAAATTAGGAAGGATGAGAATTCAAATGATACGAAAATTAAAATTGAAACTTTACGAGAAGAATTGTCTTAATTTTTAATTCACTCTCCATGGACAATCTAAAATTTTAAAAAACCAATTGTGCGATATAGTAAAGATTTCATTAAATAATTCGAAAATTGGAACAATAAAACAATTGAAAATGAAGTTTTTTTTTTTAGAAATACACCACTTGTCCATGAAGGGATAATCCTTCCCTTAATTTTCTTATTGATCTGAATGATTGAATTTCTTTATTAATTCAAATAAAAATTCCGCTAAATTTACACCGCTTTTTGCTCTGAACGACCAATTTACAAAATCGCAGACGTGTCGAACTCACCCCTAACTGTAGAAACACCGCAATGTACGTGTTGTATCGATTTCAATGGCCACAGGTCGCCGATTCGCAGCGTGGAAACGGTAAACAGAGGGAAGAGAAATCGAGCAAAGAGAAAAGCAGAAGGTTCCTCGAGCTAGATAGTTGGAAATTTTGCGCGTTGTCCACACCGCGGGGTGTCTAACACCTAAAACTCGGCTCGTTCACTTCCTGTTACCTAATAGCAACGGGCGTCGAATATTCTGCCTGGCAGAATCGCAACTGAGCCCACGACTTTCACATTTTTTCGTGAAAACTTTTTTCTCTAGGACCCATGAAATTCAGAGCAGCCAGGCTTTCTCTTTTAAACCCTGGCTCTTTTCGTTTCAGGCTCGAAGGTCAACGGTTCCTTGGAAAGCCAGGAGAGAAATTAGAGCTGCTTCGTTAAACTGTTTCACGTGAATCTAGTCTTTTACGTCCGTCGATTCTATCTCGTCACGAGATAACGAACAAAGTTTCTACGACTTTATTACCGTCGAAGGAAACGAGATCGGTTGGGATAACAGTGAATTTTGAACGTTTAAATTAGCATAGTTTCTACGTGACGTTTAACGAGTTGGTCCTTTCTTTAATTTTGAACTTCATTCCGTTGAAAAATATGCTTGTTGATGTGTAATCTCTTCCTTTTTTTTTTTTTTTTTTAGAAGTTAACTTTCTATGTGTACGGAATATCATACTTTAGCAAGTTATTAAATAACTCAAGGATTATTCACATCGAGATAATTTCACTAACTTTTGCGCGTGCTTCGTGCTTTTTATGCATAAAATAGTCTCAAAAGTTTTTGATCTTATCGCGCGAGAGATCTTTGACAGAAGAAAAAATATCAAACGAAACGCGTAAATTCCGTGACGCGAGAAAGTAGCGAGCGATAGGATCTCGAGCGTTGACATTACGTATGTACACGCGTGAAACGCATCCTGAGTCGTTCCCTGAGAACGACGACGAGTTTCACCGGGCCAAAGAGGTTAAAAGTCGTCGGCATCGTTCCACGCTAGATCTAGATTCCACTTTGTTAATAACCGTGTCCAAGGAGGACACCGCGCCACTATCTCACAGCCCATCGAGAAGCAATGAAACTTTCCAGGAGGAACTTTGAAAAACTCGCGCGAAAGATAGCCGAGAAATTAAAGGGAATCTCTGGCGGCACAAAGTCACGAGAGTAAGCGCAACAACGAGCGAGACGACCTTTTTAAGCAGTGGAATTCCTGCAATAAACGGGGAATTAAAAGCGCGATAGGGAATCGTGATTTTTAAGTAGAAAGAAAGAGAGAGAGAGAGAGAGAGAAAAAAAAGAAGAAGAAGAAAAAGTATAATTGTTTCGGAGTGGACGTAACGGTATCTCGTAGTGGTTCCCTGGCAATTTAAAACTGTTAATCAAAATTCATGGCGCAAGGTAGCTGCTTTCCGCAGGGACAAGTCGAAAAGGGTAAGGGTGGCACGATAATTCATAATTTATGGACGCGTGGTTGACCGACGGGCCCTGTACAAAAGGTTTCCAAAACACTATACACCTTTCGTTTATGCGTAACCTTAACGTTTATTCACACTAACTGCCGACACTCGAACCCTTCATTAGAAAGACACCTTCCTCCAAAAGAGTAATTATTGAGAAGAGCCCAACATCTGGAACTGGCGCTGGCCTGTCAGATTTCACTGCCTCGAAAGACTCTTTACGAACGCTTGAAACCGCAAATAGCACGCTGTAATATCGGGAGAGAAGCGTTTGTATCATCCTAAATTATTATCAATGAGAACGTAAATTAATTTATCTTGTTTACTTAAAAGTACGTCGCTTGATCTTCTTGAGAAGAATTTCGAAACGCACATCCTAAAACAATATCAATCGTACAAAGTCATCGCGTAATATTTCTCTGGCTCGTTTAATGAAACATAATTTTTTTACTTTTACGATGTGAGATCAGTTACAAAACAAAATTATAAAAAACATCGGAGAGAGCAATTCATTCAGACAAGAATAACTAATAATAACTAAATAACAAGGAACCTTAAAGATTCTAACAAAACAAATGCTTTGCGGTTACGTATGAACATTGAAACTACGGATACGATAATTTCACTGTTCGTCTCATCTGACTAAACGATTGCTCGTTGTTGATCATGTTGCGATCAGTCCAGCAACAATGAGAGATCAAACGACAGAGGATGGCAAAGGGTACGAGACGCGTGCTTTCGCGCGCAACGTGGACACAGGGAAGGAGGGGGGGCCGAAATTACGAAGGTGAGCCTTTATTTTGTCGCGGACGCGCGAGAGGGTGCCTATAAGAGCGGCTAGACACGACGGAGAGTGGAAAGTTTTGACGCCACCCTATAAATCAAGCCGCGGACTCGCTCGGCCGGAACGTTGCACGCTCTCACCCCTGGCTCTCTCTCCAGAGTTTCGCTCACCGTATGTCTCCTTCGCCTCTCGGGCACAGACAGCTTGTACAAGGTGAGTCAAAAATTCCAACAGTTCCACCCCGCCTCCTCCATCTCCTTTTCATGCCGCAGCTTCACCCCATCCCTATATCCCCCGTTCTCCCATATAACCCCCCCCCCCGCCAGCCATCCAGCTGCCTTGACTTTGAAATAATTACCTCCGAGTTAATTTATGTCGCGACCGTTCCGCGTTTCACCGAACGACCACGCGAATTTTTTTTCGAATTAGCGCGCCATTATGCTCCGGAGAAGTTGCACGATCCATCCTTGCAGAAAGAAAGGGTAAAAAAAGATTCGTGTAAGATTGAAAGCGATTACGATCTATGATTGCGTTGGTGAGTTTGCTTGGAGATGAACGTTCGTTTTGTTATAAAGTGAGTACAGTTACGTACAGTTTAGATACAAAGAGTTGAATTTTAACATATTGTCATGTTACAAATTAAATAGTTTCAATAGGTGAGATTTATATTTTTGTTGAGTGTACAGAATACATGAAACAGGGAATATCTTAGTTTAATTGTTATCAAATATACAGAACACTAATTGATACTGTAGTAAAAAAAACTCGTTCGTTGTTTCAAGAAATTTAAATTGAAAATAACGACTGAATATTAAGTAATCTCTGTGCAAATATTTTAGCAATCTTATTATTTTCTAGTAGAAATGTTGCAAAACTATCTTGGATTCATGTTTCCTGCATTTCAGAATTCAACTTTTAAACTTGCTTGTGCATTTGTTGTACAACAGCGACATTTTCGTTGCCCAGAACGTCAACGACGTTCCGCCTTATCTGATAGTTGTATCCTCCTCCATTTTGTCGTTCTACATTAACTTAAGAGATATCGAGCGTTTTACATTTAATTGTCGTCCATTAACGCCACTTAAACCGATAAAGCTGTCGTACAGTTCGTATCAAAGACACATCGACGTTTCTTCTACTTCGCCACAACGGCGAGGAATTATTCACAACAACAAGAGTCAGTAAATTCTCATAATCCCTTTATTTCTCACACATCGAGTTTCTAATATTTCTAAAGCCTTCGAACCAGCGTATGAATTAGTTAGCTAGTATTAATTGAAAGAGATCACGCGTGATATTACTGTAGTTGTTTTGTAAAAAAAAGTAGGCAATTCATTCATGATGTCCGAGTTTTCCAAAATAATATTTGCGTTGATTCCATTTACTTACATTTTTATAAACAAACGTCTTCTGATTTCACAACGAAATTACAATTTTATTTTGCTCTGAAAATTGATATAGTTACGAATGTAGAGATGACAAATAAATTACTGAAGCGACATACCTATTCTTATACGAAGAAGTAAAATTGAATTTTGTCATAGATCACCCAAGTGATTTCAATAAAAAACCAAACGACGTACGTTATTTACGATGTCACAAATATTTTAGTCTATTAAATTTACAATTATCATTAAAACGAATAAAAGAAAAATTGAACTTTAACATCCTAGAGATCGCAAGATTAGGTTAGAATCGCATCCAATAACAACTCTCTGTTATTCACGATAAAACGAGGGAAAAAAATGGAGGGGGTTTTTGCAAAATAGACACATGCAAATTTGAGGCAAGCACTTACAACGAGGCGAAAACAGTGGTTGGCTGGAGGGCGAGCCATAGATATCGCGGCGCGATAATCGCGAAAATGTCCGGTGCGAAGGGAACGTATAATTCTTACATATGTTGCGTTCGCGCGTACGATGCGCGTGTATCGGTATGCGTACGATACCCGCGGACACGCATAACGGCAATGCAACTACAGATATTATACAATTAGCAGATATAATTAGCAAATGGTGAACCAGCTATCTTGGATCGTGCTGGAGCGCGCGTTTTAATACTGAGATCGAGTTTATCGATGGGAAGGAAACATCGTAAACTCGCGGAATATTTCATGGTTCTCCGTGAAACGTATAACGTATAACCAACGTTGTTGAGGATATTTGCCTCGCGTCGACGAAATAATGAAGTTTAATAATCGCTCTTGACTCGTCAAGGATAATATTCTTGCCGTTTGAGATATTATTCTAGTCAATTGACAAATAATTTCTTGGGAAGATTTAGTAACGTCAAGCAAGTTAATATTTTTAACAACCGCAAATTCATCTTTGCCACAAATATTTCGACATAGAACTTGTACATTATTTGTGCGATGTATGATACAGTGGCTAGATCCGTCTACACCAACTATACTTCAACACAAACTAAACTCGATAACCTCATTCTCCAAAAATATCTCGTCGGACGGCCGAACCACTCAACGATATCCGTCACGTTAACTACGAACGAAGTGGTCCATCCCAAAGGAGCCGGCGATAATCGAAAGAAAACTGAACTATCGTCTACCCAGCTCCACTCTTCTCCGTCCATGTCTCTCCCGTAGGAAATACGTTTCCGGTAGCCTGTCCGGCTGTCCGTAAGAGTCGCATGACAGATAGAAAGGAGCAAGGCGAAGCGAACGAGAGAAAGACGGAGACGGAGAGGAAGAGAGGAAGAGAGGAAGAGAGGAAGAGAGGAAAGGAGGGAGAAAGACAGGCAGGCAAGGGGAGAAAAGGAAGATATTGGGGTGGAATAGCAGAGCGAGTAGCAGGGCGAGGCAGGGTGAGAAGCGAGGTTTCGGCGGAGCGGTTGGTTCAGGGTTGGTATTGGATGCTGCCTCGGCGAAACTTACGGTAGGGGTAGTTTGACAAGTTGACAAGAGCACAAAGGCCGTGGCGGAGCCGCAAGAGACGTGGAAGGGGCGGAAGGGTGAGGGATCCCTTCCTACGTAGCGTAGGAACGAGACGAGGAGCGTGGGGTGAAGAGGAAGCGTCGCGATGCTCAGCGTCCGACGGAGGGTTACCGGATAGGGTAGTAGGGGGGTTGAAAGCCCGGCAGATCCAACGCCGTGAACAAAGGCCGGCTGGCTTCGCCCCGTTGCCTCCTCTCGGACTTTGGAAACGAGATCACCCATACACGTTCACCAAGGGTATCGCGAAAGCGTTTCTCTCCGCTCTGCGTGTTTGCGTGTGCTCGTTCGTGCGCCTACGTGCGAGTGTGTGCGAGAGCGCTATGAACTGGGTGCGCACCACCCAGGAAGGGGAGTGTTGGAGTTTGCTCGCTCGACCCGATAGATACCGAGAACCGGGCCTAATATCGAAAGTTCCTGGCTCGGGCAGAAACCGTGCTTAATTAAATCGGAAGGCCGTGAGAGATAACCGGGCGGGCGGGCAGGCGCACGTCGTCCCTCCTACGATGCTCGACGAGCGTCTGGAAAACAGCCGCGTACCATGGACGGGGTTCATGACGTGGCAAGAATGCTGGCGGGGATGGAAATTTGTCGGAGCGAGGAAGCGATAAACAGTCGAGTATCGGCATACATTAGAGCCGAGGCGTCTATTGCGTTTGAAAAATTTCCGAATAATCACGTTAGAATGTTACTTAACGTGAAATTAACTATGAAGTTTGAAATTGGCAGGCTAAGAAAGTTTATGGAAAAATCTCTGAAGTATTTTGACGATATAATCCTGTTTCTCTTTTTCTTTTTATTTACACAAAAATCCGTAGTCTAGGAATTAGTATTACGCGACAAATCGTCGTAATCGATCCTGTTTGTGGATCATTCGCAGGCTAACTCGATCCTGCCAACACTAAAACAGTGTTTCTTCGATATCCTCTCCCTCTTCTCAGTGTCCCCGAAATTTCTTCTGAAATTTGTTCATCGACAGATACAGTCGGTCCTCGAACAGAACGCGTTATTACCAGCAGGATCGTATTTTAATGGCATGTAATTTCGTGGCGATGCCTCTAGAAACTGTTGAGACCGAGAGGTTTGATTTAATTCCGAGTCTCAGCTGCCGCTTATTTCGCCGATCCTCGTTAATTTGGGGTTTTTCTCCTTGAAGCTCACAATTTACCCCCATCAAAGCACGTTCTCTCGACACAAATCAAAGAGTAATAGACCCTCATAGTACCCGATCTCTGTTACGTTCTCGAAAATATTACAACGATTCAAACCCTCTAGATAGAACACACCACCGTGTCGGCCGAGTAAAATGAAAAAGGGAAACGAAAAAAAGAGAAAAGAAAAGAGGGAGAGAGAGAAATAATAGAAACGGTAGCCGTGAACAAGTTATACGATTTTCCACAATGGCACCGCACGGACCACCGATACTCCGTTCGAAAGGCAATAAATATTTCAGTTAACCAGCGTGTACATAAGGCGTGCTCGGCAAAAGCGTTCCATTCATACCGCGGCGGAACTTTAGCACGATGTAGTCGACTCTTTCCGCCTCCCTTTCCCGTTAGCCCGTTCGCGTGTGTACGCATTGATACATGCAACGGGGGCTCCTTACGGTTTTACGAGCTGCTACCATGATTTATCGCGATCGGCGAGCGCCCCGAGGATCATTAGAAACGTCGCTTAAGACCGCGGATCGTCGATCGGATCGGTGATCGTGCACGCTACCCATTGATTCATCTCGCTTTTACACCGGCCCAGACTCATTCATCGGTCCGCGGGGTGGTCTTTTAACGAACTGTGAATTGAAAGTCGAACGTACATCGAAGTATATATATATATATATGTTACAGAAATGTCACACGGAAGAAGAAAGACTCTTTTGTATAAAACGGGAACACCATTTTGGGAAACGGGGAATTCTTTATTTATAGGTGAGTCAATCGTGAACGTGTTTAACCTCTTGCCACGCACGTCGAGAATTTCTTCTCCTAAAATTGTAATATTTTCTCAATTTTAAGTATATTTAGGCAAAACGAATAATAAGTTTATTACTTCTCAATCATTTTTATCCGGTGATATCATACCGACGAGTCCAAAAAGAAAGCCGACGAATTATTGTACACGGTCGTTATGGTCCGCAATCAGTTGCCAGCGCAAGTGTTTAAGGACATGTTAAGTAAATCGTGCTAGGTCTGTTTTTGTTCAGTTTTTGTTTAGCTGTATCTCTCTAACTTTAATGTATTTCATTTTTTATTTGATTGATTGATTTCATTTAATCTATTTTACAAACTTATTTCGTTCTATCTATTTGCAGAATTGATCGTATTGAGATTAAGTTCTAACTAAAAATAGGAAGTTAAATGGAAGTTCTCCGAGTACGTAAGTGTATTCCTAAAGTGGACGGGATGAATGTCTCGTCAACGGGGACGATCGTTATTCACGAAGTAACGAGGACGGCGCGGTTTCGTAGAATCCCAACAAAAATTTCAACACTCTGGTTGCCTCTAGAATTTCCTCGAAAACTGACACCTAATTATCCTAATTGCACGGCGATAGTGGCGGGAAGCGCGGATTTGCGGTGCTCTGCCCGTGGAAATCGACGCGAGAACAGGTGCGCGCGACGTTTTTCGCGGAACGTTTTCCAAGAAACTCTCGCCTCATGGCGTAGTTTCCTTTCATAGACTATTTCCACCGCGGTGGCCGTGTCTTTGTGTCATTTCTTTGGAACATTTCGTCCCACCGTGGCTGGAACAACTTTTTCCAAGAGTCGTCATATTGCGCGACAACGATTCCATCGGGGGGAGGAATTGAAAAATTGCTGGTTACAGAGATGTGTAATGTGTTTTTCGTAGATACGGTGTAAAGTCGAGTGTGGATACTTGAATTTGTTAAGTAGACAAATAAGATACCACATCCCCTCGCGATTTTTCGACTTTCATAGTGCAAGATCTAAATTTCATTGCGCTGTAAACTTTTCTCCATTTCTTGAACTTTGTTGATTTCTCTCGCACGAGTTTCATGCGACTTCAACATCGTCAGTGGTTTCTAGCGTTGAAGAGATTGATTGACGTTTAATAACGCATAAAAACGAGCACGAGAACAGATAATAAATTAGCCGTAGCAACGGCAAACAAAAGAGCCACGATTTACATTTGAATGGTAGAAACGACATTAAACACGGAAACCCGTAAAATCTCTCGCGGGATCTTCTCATTGTGAAGGTAAAATTCCCTTTTAATTCTCAATTATAACTTGCAGCGCTGTTAACTCGCGTTGTTAATTCATAACGTCACAAGTTAACGATCAAAGTGTAATTGTTGAATAATTAACAAAGGGGGCAGCAACGTAGTTCGATAATGTACTTTGAGTTATACTTTCGAAGGAAGATTTTTTTTTTTTGTTAAACGAGCGGAACGCGTTTAACAGAAGATTATCTATATTAATAACCTTTAATTAATCCGGACATTCAAGATCTCTGCGCTTTCTGCTCATTTCTCATCCGGCCGCGGCGTAAGCTTCTCTAAGCTACTAGACACTCCAAACCCCGACCCAGTGGCCACGGATCTACTAAATCAGAAGCGCAACGAAGCGTCTTCACCCTTGGATCACCCTCGAATTCGGGGGTTTTGCTCAAGTTGCCGACCGAACGTGAGGCAAAGTTCAAAGTCTGTTCGACGATGTCTACAAAGTGGCAACTCGCAAAAGGTCGCAACGCGTCGTTACGTCGTCTGGCACCGTCTCGTCCCTCCAATTATTTAAATCTCTTTCCGATTTTCTTCAACTGTTTGTCAAGGCAAAGTTCTGCCCGAGAGGCAAGCAAGATTCGAACGACCTTTGAAATTAATTCTCGGAGTTGAAAATAAAGAAACATCACTACGTTGTAATAACTTGACCTTGCTGTTCTTTCTGACTTTGTCAAGTTCTGTCTTCAGATATTTCTCTGTTTCGGTAATATTTTATTTGCAAAAAGCGTGGATCGTGAAATTATGTTGAATACTAACACCAAATGTTTGAAACAATATCTGTTGGATCATAATATTTCTTTTGAAATATATAGACGCCGAGAGAACGTCGAGTAATTAGAGATTAAGTTAGATGTGTTAACCGTCAGAGAATATTGAATATTCAATTATTATATATTAGAAAATTGATATTGGATATGTTTATAAAAATTAATAGCACAATGAATAGTTTTTATATATTCTATGAATATAATTTTTAATTAAAATAAAAATAGAACCTAGATGGAAAATTATCGTACGTGTTAAATTATCTTATACAGAGTTGGATGTTTTATATACTTTTGAATCTTCCATAAATGTATAAAAAAAAACAACAGTCTTCCTACAATAGTTATTTAGAATTTTCCTTTTCTCCTACCAATATACATATATATCTCACCCGTAGAAAAACATCTTTTTATCATATTCTGTATATTATGTCATCTTGTCAAGTCTACAAGTAAAAAAATTCTAGATCTCCGCTTTTCAATTACCAAACATCTTACGATACGATAGCAAGTAAGCTGACGGTAGTGCGAAACAACTGTCGCGGATAATAGAAGCGGTCCGAACAGAATACATTCGTCACGAAGACACAATGCATACGAAACGTTGCACGAACAAGCGCGCGTGCAAAGTGAAGTCGATTATTCGCGGAGTGCTGTATGCGGCAGCTCGCGATGGAATGGAATATTTTCTACCGGCTCGAAACATGTTCCTTGCCGGTGACAGCGTCTCGCTGACTCACATTCTTTTCCTCTGAATCCGCAATTAAAAAAAAAAAAAAAAAAAAAAATCAACCTCGCCGTGGAAATAAAAAAATATTCACCTGTTCCTTGTTCCTCGTTCGCGCCTCATCTACATTCGCGATTTCTCCGCGTTTTCGTAACCTGTTGCCGCGTCGTTCGCGCATTTTTCCCCTCGAACGAATATTTTCACAATGTTTCCTCACTAGAGCTAGAAATTTCATACTTCCTCGGCATCGTCGCGAATTCACATCTCTTTGCAAGTTTCAAAATTCTTGTCAATAAGCTATAATCTGTCCAAATTCAAAATTTCCACAATTCTTTGCCGTCTTTCGGTATGATTCTGCATTTAGTACAAATTAAACATAAACTTCAGCTAATGAAAAATCAAAAATTCACTCGACGGATGGGTAATTAAATCTAGTTGATTCTAAATATAAGAATTTTGGAATTTGTATCGTGAAATACTGTCTGCCCCTTTCAAAATCGGCAATTAGATGGGAGTCACGATCACGAGCCATTTCACTGCATTGCAACATGGAAAGAAAGTCGCGTTGCAGAACCCGTTAATCGCGCTGTAAACTCGTTTCTTAACACGCCGATTATCCTCGAGAGCTTTAATCCCGGTGACCCTCGTCAATTCAAAGGGTTCGAGCTTCATTGAATATTTATAGGGTTGCGATACCATATCGAAACGATTCCTCCACCTCCTTTAGTAACAATCAACGGCACCATTACTATACACGTTGCTCCGTATATTTCTTCTACTTCCTCGTAGAAACAAAATCGCCGATGCATTACAATCGAGTATATAAACGAAATTCGTGTTTCTTTTTTTTTTTTTTCCGGATCCAGCCGCGTGCTGCCAGTCAGAATTAAAAATAGTCCGTTCAGGCTGAAAGATTATGCAACACGAGTTCTCCCCGTTATCTGTTCCTCTCAGATAATAAAGAACAGTCGGCGTGAGTCCTGGCGAGTCGAACGAGTCCTCTGCGACCGCCACGTGGCCCCCCAAACCGTTTGACCAGCATTTCTGATTTTAATCCGAGATAATACGAGGCTATCACGCCCGACGACACATTTGTCTTTGCGATCCGACTAGGTCCACCACAGAGACTAGAGATATTCCGCGTTGCTTCCGTTTCAGTCGACGAAAGCTGGAGAAATAATTGTTTCTTACAGATACAGGCGTTAACAGAAGAGAGTGAAAGTCGTACGGAATCTTTTTTGATGTCTTGTACGCAAGGCTATAATTTCATTATAAGAAAACATACTAATTTTTCATATTCTACATGTCAGAATGTATGACTGATTTTATTGGGTTATAATGTAAATTTTTTTTGTTTTTATTGTATCACCAATCCGGGACAACAGACTATACTATCATTCAAAAAATTGGAGCACCCTGCCAATTTTTGAAATCATATCTTCTCAACAAGTGAAAGATATTAATGTAGAGATACTGATATTTACTTATAAACTGTTGCTATTTAAATTATGTTGCACATAATTTTAACAAGTAATAATTTGATGCTGTTTCAGACTGTCTTACGACAGAAACTTCTGACACTTGAACGTAAAAACAATCACCCATCGATTGGAACAATAATATTCACAAGATTCAGGTACGAATTTTTAACTAAAATCTTTCATTACCAAGAGCATTAAATCGAGCGTCAAACGTTCACACGTACGAATCAAACTTACTATCGCTTTCCTATCACGTTGTTATCGACTATAAATCAAAGTCTCGTCTCCATTACATTCTCATCATTAAAAACATCACACATTCAACGTCAAACGTTTAACGCACATCGACGTTGTATTACGGCCTTTTTACCACACTGTCATCGAACGTTTATCAAACGAACGTTCCATTCTATTTTACGATGTTCGTCCTTGATAAAATGGTTGCCGTGCATCAACGACTAACAATAGCTCGCGGGCACTCGCGCGTGACTCGTGATTTTTCTTCGCGGTTGCTATTGGTCGATAACTGCGAAAAACGATCGACCGAGGCAATGCAGTTGGAGCGCGCAGAGCCACGAAACACACAGGTGAGAATACATGTACGCGTAAATAGTGTAAATAGGAGCAGAGAAAACCGGCGATTTATATCGAGCGGGGACAGCTCGAGACGCGGCGTTATCGCGGGCTCGTTGTCAACCGCGAAAACCGACGACGCGGTCCTACATCCGCAGACTGCGCAAACACGCTGCCAATTACGTACACACACCATCGCCTATCGATACGCAAAGACGTGACGAAACTCGGCAGGCTTTCTCCGAGTGGAGCGCGTGCCACCGTTTCCGCGAGAGCGGAACGATTCTCGCCGCATCGCGCCTCGAGAGCACGCCTCTGATTACGATAATTAGCTCGAGAAATCGGCATGTGTAATTAATACGAATTTATTCGACGCGGTTTGAAACACACGCCCGAGTCGATTCTGATCCATCGATAGCTGAAAGATCAACTGTCAGGGAGGGTTTTAGAATTTTTCATTTAATCGAATTTTATTACCAATTTCTACCACGGGAAGTACAGTGAGGTATGAAATTATATGGAATTAGAAATACTCGAAATTTTAGTAATCGTAACAAAACAAATTACAACTATAGTCGTATCTTTTATACTGCTACGTGAAAGAAGACTTCTCTTACTAGATTACAATTTTTCTACGTACCACTTCAAAATCTTCGTCTACTCGACATTTCATTGGTAGAATCTCGTTATTCATTTTATAAAAATAAGATAATTGCGTGTGTCAACGTTCTACCGCACACAAGAATTCCGGCTGAATATGGCATTAAAAAGATCAGTGATTAAGTTACGACGGTTCAATACCTTTTCTGGTTGCGACGAATTGAACGTGTCCGGTGATTCACGATCAACATGGTAGATGAAACACTGTGTACCGTTCGACGTACGATCCGATTCGCCAGTCCGGGGACGATCATTTGATTACGACGATCCAGCGTGAGAGCTGCGCGAGGAGCTAACAGCTCGGACTGACCAACACTTGAAACCACCTAAGGAAAGCGTCCTGCTCACATTGACAAACTTTTCCAACGATTCCGCGTTTCACCTACGAGCATTCGACGGTCGTTGAACAATTTCCGCGCGTTCGTGCGCGGCGACTCTTCGGCTTACTGACAGACACGTGGGAGCTCGGCAACGTCACGTTCGGGATCACGTGTCCGACGTTCACCGGAGCATGTACGATTCACGAGTACAGCCACGACGACGATCATGATCACCGGGTTGGATCTTCCAGCGGACTGTCATCGACGCGAAGCGAAGCGACGCGACGCGACGCGACGCGAAAGAGGCTGGTTGCCGCTTGGGATGTACGAGCCGACGACGCAAGCTAGCGCGACTCCGCGTCCGCGTCGGTGCTTCTGACTCGGCAGAAGTACAGGCAGAAACGAAACTACACAATGTGACGGCTAACGCGCGCACACGGGCGGCCAACGAGCGCCTGTCAGAGCAACGAAGAGAGAGGAGCAGAGAGCGCAAGAGAGACGAGGAGCTGGTGGCAGACGCGAGGACATCGTGGTGTGTGCGTACGTGCACGCGCGTGTAGGAGACGAAGACGAGCCGAATGCGAGCCGGGAGGAAAAAAAGGGATGCGTTGTTGCACACGTGTATATGTATAGACGAGAGCGTGTGTGTGTGTGTGTGTGTGTGTGTGTGTCTGTTGGTATACGAACGGCTGGTATACGCGTGTGCGTGGATGGTGAATGTGTGCAGAGAAGCGTATCCTCCTGTCGAGCGTGGAGCGGACGAGAGCGTCGAGCTGTCAGCGCACCCCACCCCGAATCCCCCCTTGAAACCAACCCCTCCTACCGTGACGAACCCCCACCCCGTAGCTGTGCTTTGCTTTCCCTCGTCTACGTTCCCCTCTCTCCTGATCGTTTCTCTCTCTTTCTCTCGCCCCTTTTTCGCCGTACGCCATCCCCCGTGCACAACCCCTCTGTGTGCGACGGAACCACGCCGAAGAAAACCCAATGAAACGAGGGAAAAACGCGCCCGTCGTTCGAGAATCAACGTTCTGACGAATTTTACCAGCTTCGAGAAGTCTCCTAACTGTTTTACAGTTAGGTTATTATTATTATTGTTGTTGGTGTTGTTTAGGATCAAGTTTTATCAATAGAGAGAGAAAGAAAGAGAGAAGAGAGTTTGGATGGACAGAGTGTTCTTTAGAGAGATCGTGCAGTATCCGCGTAGTTGGAGGTAGCCGGAATGAATTTATTGCTTTCGCAGCCAGCAGAATTAAGTAGTAAAACCCAGCTAACGTTCGCCGCGATTTCATTTACGATTGTCACCGGCGATCACACTATCCGGTCGAGTTAATTTCCATACATTTAAACCGCACCGCGTGCTGCCCCTCTCTCACCTTCTCTCTCTCTGCATTATTCACCGCGCGACGCATCAACACCTCCGAAAAGTCCTCGTGCCGCGACACGGCCGAGCAAGTTTTAAATACTATTCATAATATCATCCTACCCCCGGATCCTGTGTGCCTCTTTCTTTTCCCAACAAATTTCAAATGTCACCGCTGCTCGTTTCATCGGGCAAACGGAACGAGCGGCAGACAGGAGTGAAAAAAAAATAGAGGGGAACGGCCCAAAAAAAAAAAAGGAGAAAAAAATGAAAGGGGAACGTAGTCACAGAAGAATATAACGCGCAGACCGGCGGAAAAGCGTGATCCCTTTGCGTCCATCGCGACGTAGACGGATCATAATTCTTGCTTATAACCCCCGAAATAACTGAGTCTCCGGCACTCCACCCTCTTGCCCTTCGATTTCGATTTCGCCCGTATCCTCCTCTCCCTCTCGTCTACATCGATGCGTGGCCAGAGAGGCTGGCCCTCTCTAATCATGATAAAATGTTAGCTCGGTGACGAGAAGTCGAGCGGGCAGCGACTCGCTCCGCGAGGCGTCACCCGTAATTGTCCGAAAGCTGTAAATCACCGGCGGAAAACGGAAAATTTGTGGCGACGCCAAGATTCGCGCGGTTCCCGGTTACGGGGCATTTCACTTTTCATAGTAGAGCAGACAGAATGGAATGGGAGAGACAGTGAGATATTATATATATATATATATTTTTTAAAGAAATCTACAGCGAATCACATCTGAAATTAGGAGAGTTGGTTTAGTCAAATGTACATTTAATTTTATCAAAAAGTATTTGGAAAAATAGGATTTTCGAGTCGTTGGTATGGAAATTTTATAGAGATACTTTGCGATTAGTTGTGAAACAAAACAATTTCTAGTTTTGTTAGGGGTTTATAGATGTTGCTCGATTTTCTTTAATGTATTTAATTAGTTTCGTCTCTTTGCGGCACATTTTGCAGAGATCTTAATTTATCTTGGAATTCATTATACGTATTATTTAAAATCGATAGTCTACATCTTAACTCTGAATCTACGAATCCATTAACACAATTAGTCACAGCAGATTCCAAGTAGAACAAATTACTCTCAGTCCTCAAGAATTTATAAATTTCAAATGATTCCGCATCAGAGGTAAAAGTATTATTCCTTAGTATTTCACCCTTCAATTTAATATCAAAAAAGTTAATATCAAAAAAGAGTCAGCGTCCACGCTTATTGTTGGACGTACAGTTCCATTTCCTGTTCCATTTTCCCTTAGCTTCCTGTTCACCCCCACCATCGAACCGTGACCAAGGCCCACCCCGTCTTCACGGGCAGAGAATGTCAGTCGACAGCCGAGGGGTTGGGTTCGCGAGTCAGCTCGAAGGATAGCCATCGTCTGGCAATGAGAACGTGTGCACACTCGTGTTCGTGATGTGTCCGTGTAGATTCAAGGAGCTCGTCTCGAGGGACGATTGAACGGTCGGCCATTGGCGGAACAACCGGAGGCTGACCTTTGGGGAGGCGAGAATCCAAGGGTCCTGATTACCAGCGAAAACGGATCCCTTTGTCCTTGCGGACGAAGGGGCAATAGCTGCTCTTTGTTGAGAAATTTGCCGCGTGTATGGAATCGATCGATGTGCAAACAACGTGTGCAAATATTGCACGCTCCCGCTGTTCGTTTCTCTCGGACTGTTTCGTGGCCCGATAGTGGAAGATCGAGGTTGACCAAGAAAATGGTACCCGCAGTACGACTTTATTAGCCGCGACGTCATCATTTGTCCCGTTCTTATCTCTCATTCCCTTCGTTCGTGCACCCATCACCGTCATTTGGACTAATCGAGACGTGACCGTACAGTCAGAGAGTTTCCTTACTTCTTTTCTCTTCGCGCGAAATGAAAAAAATCTTCGTTCAAAGTCTGTTTGTTTCGAGCCACTTGTCACGACAAAATTTAGTTTTTAAAATTGTTCGATTGCATCTGTCGATCCGAATATAAACGAAAAATCATAAAAGCGGCAATCCGTTGATATACAAAATACTGATAAAATACAAGAGAACAGTCAAACGTTTCCAAATTTCCATTTTCAATTCTAAACGTTCTTGCGACGTAAAATAGAAGAAATACTTATTAATACCTAAGTAGCCAAGTAAATAAATCCGCAATAATCACTACATCTCTTCCGTCTCACAGTGCGGAGCGTTTGACATGAAAGTTGGACGATAATACCTGTCGTGAATTAACTATAATTTTCCAAACGACTCGTCGACCTTTTCCAAGTGCCGACGAGTCGCAGACGACTCGAGTTTCCGAGGAAAATGGAGTTGGTTTGCGTCCCGGGCAGCGCAGCAGAGTGATGACTCTATCCAATCGGCCGAGCCGATTTCTCATCCGTGTTCATCCATGTAGCCGTGGGCAGAGCCGCGGCTCAGACCCGAGGAAGAAAGAAACGAGCCCATCGGGTCGGGGCAGAGAAGCGCCTATGATTTATGGCCGCCATTACGATCCTGATAATTATATGCTGCCCTATGGCCGCCCCCTCGTACACGTCGCACGAAAGGAACGAGAGAGGATCGGTAGATGATATCCTGCCTGCTGACCGGCAATACAGAACAACCGTGGCCGTTGCTCGAAACACCGACGAAACATCGACGAGCGAACGAAAGCCAGCCGGACGCGACCAGAGGCCGTTCCTTCTGATTGCTCCGATCGTTTTGATACGCTTTGATATTCCGGGAGGGCAAGTATGGGTTTCGACCCTCCGGTTTCCAACTCGGCCAAATTGCCGCGCGGAAGGAGAAAAATTGCGCGGCTCGAATTACTCCACGATGCCTACCATCTGGTGACGATTACAGATCCTCCGCTCCGTGACGCCTGCTACCGACCATTATGAATTTCTTTCAAGGCCTTCGCGGCCCCACGAAGAAACGTATCGAGAGCCGATCGATAAGCAACACGCGCCGGAGTATATAAGTTGGAAACGAAGAAACGTATTGAATTAACCCACTCGCGCTGGAATAACGTGCCACGCACGTTGAGGATTTTTTTGCAACGTTCTCTCAATTTTAAGTATATTTAAATGTAACCCAGGCAAAGCAAATGATAAATTTGTTACTTGTATCACTTGTTAATCATTTCTATCCAATGATATCATACCGACGAGTTCAAAAGAGAAAGAAAGCGACGAATTATTGTATACGATTCGGTCACTCGTTATGGTCCGCGCAAACAGTTGCCAGCGCAAGGGGGTTAAAATGTTGCACGCATCAGCTACGAAATTATATGAAATACACACCGTCATCCATCAATTATATTTTTGATCATTCTTGGATCACTTTATCAGAAGGCAAAAAAAAAAAAAAAAAAGGAAAGAAAATTTTCTATAATTATTCTCAAACTTCTTCCCGAACGTACGCAATATATTTTCTTATCGCAACAATGAAAATGTACAAATGTTCAATGTTTTCCTCTTTAAATCAATTTGAGAAGAAACTTTTGTATAATTAGCCGAATGAAGTTTGAGAAAGAGATACGTGGGAACAATTTCAGCACCTGGACGGACGGAAACAATTACCAACGGTAGCGAGAGGCAAAGAAGAAAAAAAGACCCTTGACCCACGGAAGATAAAGTATTCGTACGTTCGGCCGCGAAAATCCCTACTCCCAGCTGTCGGACAACGTCGGTCGTAAATATCGTGCGCAAAGAGGCTGGTAGTTTCCTCACTATTCCCCGAGGACCACTTATTACGCGGATTCCCAGGCCGCAGTACAATCATCTAAGTATCTCTCAACGACCATGATCGAATCAAATTGACTGGACTAATGACAGAGTGTCGCGTGGATCGGAGAAAACATTCAACATTATTGCTAAAGATTACAAAGACCGTTTCACCGGTCTCAATCGCGTGCGTGCATCCTCATCGTCGAAAGTATCCTTCTTTCTCAAAAGAACTAAGTTTCCACTGAAACTTTCGACAGCTGCGGTACTTTGCCTTCGAAACGGCCAAAATTACGTTCCGCCACGCTTCTTACATTTTATTTTTACTGCAGAAGCAGTAAGCTTTCCGTACATTTAACGCTCACGAATTACTAGAGCAACGAACGTCGTTTTGCTTCCGAAATCACTAGCCGAATTACATTCGATGCTGCAATTTTACAGGTGCTTTGTTTTAATTTAACGATTCTCTACGATCCTCTATTGGCGCATGTAAACTTCTTTTGTTTACTTAAAAAGATGTACTTCTGGTCGAATATAGTTTCAGTATTAATAATTTATATAATTTCCGATTTATAATTTCAACAAATGACAAGCGAAATAATAAAAGATCCGAGGAGCACACGACACAAGTACCGTCGAGGTTGTTCGAATAATTATAAGCTACGCCCGATACGCGGCACTCTTCGCAGTAAATTGTTGAAAAGCGAAACAGGAAGCGTTGGTCGCCCATCGAGGTCCGACTGCCGATTACGCAACGCGACGCTCGTTACGCTAGTTACCACCAGTAAAATATTTCACAGGGACGCGCGAACAGACGAAACAAACATCCCTCGGCCCCGGCGATAAATTACAGCCGTTCTAAAAAGAGACCGAAAGAGAGAAAAAGGGCGAGGAACAGAGAGAAAGAAAAATGGCTCGTGGTGATTTGCGTTCTCGCGATAGAATTAAGATCGCGACCACGAGCCACCATCGTCGTTTGCCACCGTTCTCTTTGGTATTGAGACGTCTCTCGTCGACGTTAACGCGCCGTTGCGTCACGCTTTTCGACTTTTACAATAATAAATCGACTGGTCCATTGTGTCCCGATGCGTCGGTCGGACGCACGTATATACGTCGGGCGCGTGAGTGTGCGTGAATGTGTAGCGCGCGAAGTACCGTGATTTGCATAACCAACCAAACGACCAACCGGAGGGCCGCCAGCGCGCACAGAAGCATCGCGTGAAACGTACCCGGCTACACGTGTAAGCTCTGCCGCGCGGCAAACACGATGTGTACAAGGAACGGCGGAGGATTCATGAGAACCGACCAGGATATACCTGCGCTTCCCGCTACACGTACCACGTGGCATCGTTTTGTCCTTACTCCAGGCAGCCAGCTTTTTTCCCCCCCTTTTTTCTCTCGTTCACAGATTTTTATATCTTCTTTTTTTTTTTCTTTTTTTGTTTCCTTTCGTTAGTAATGTTGCATTTCGAGTGTTTGATTTCGAATGTTGGATTTCACACAGCGATTTGTGATAAGCTGTGTGCTTGAAAATAGGGTGGATTATTTAGTGAGATCGATCGTTTGTTGAATTTGCAGGATTTTTTGGTTCTAGAAGTCGTCGTAGGTGCTGGAAGTTGTCCGCTGCTACTGGGGAAGTTAAATCTTCCAAAGCTGACGCCACGAGATGAAAAAAAGCACTCGAAACAGAAGGTAAATTAACATCAGAGTGATTACCACAGTGATTAAATTTTAAATTCTACCGATATTGTATATCTCCTATTTCAATTCCTCCGATATAATTCGAATCGAACTATCGGATGAATACGCTGTATGGGAAATGTATGAATTCTTCAATACCAATACCAATTCTTCAAATAGTGATTTCCTTGATGAGAGCGTTTCAGTATATTGTACATATAAAAAATGAATGTCTGTCGCTATAATACAATCAAAAAACAAACAAATAATTAAATATATAAATAAAAATATACAAGATATATAAAAATATATATATATAAATATATAAATATTCAAGCATTAATATACACGTATTAAACCAATTGTATAAAATGCAAATCCAAACGTTTGGTCGGTACTTAACTGACTAATTCTAGTGTTAACAATATTCGACATGGCTCAATACCCGATCTTCCCTTCAAATTATCCCAATTATCCCAAATGTCTTGCAGAAACCTTCCTAATCGCCGTTACCTCCGTGAAGACTCGCTAACCTCCGTAACCATTGACATACCGAAAGAAAGAAGAAAAGAAAGGAAAACGGCGGGATCGGAGAGGAAGGAGCGGGATAATGTCGGTCTTGGCAATCGAGCGACGAAGAGCGGCGGTTATTGTTCACCGCGCTGCAATTAGCGCGGTATAAATCACGCGGATAACGAGACGCGGCGCCCCGAAGGCGTCACACGATGTCGCGAGCATGGTGGCGGGAAAAGGGCGAGAAGGACAGAGGGCAGAAAAAGAGACAACGTCGACGTACCGGGGGCGGCTAGCGTTCCGTTCGCCAACCACGCGACGTTTCTCAGGAAGAACTTCCAACGCGGAGGACAAACTCCATCACTCTCTCTCTCTCTCTCTCTGTCTCTGTCTCCCTCGTACCCTCTCTATTTCTCTTTCCATTCTTCTCTCTTTGTCTCTCTAATCCTTCTCGCGTCTCTGTTCTCTCTTGCTCGTCTACTCCTCCTTCGTTTTCTCGCCAGTGTTCTCCTTCACTGTCTGGCAGTTGCCATTGCAAACAGCAACAGTGTTGCCAGAGAGCCCACGCGCCATCCATCTTGCCGCGCGCTAGCACGAAAATAACTCGAATTTAAGAAGCTCGCGCGTGAAAACAATACCGGGGGCGGGTTGCGTAACGGCTCTATCGCTTTTTCGACGAATTAACGCGGGACCACCGCACAGGCCGAGGAGATGAATTGAGTTAGCGCTGGCTGGCTTGATTGGCTCGAAAATTTGAGTAATGTTACTGTGAAATTGATGGGATTGGGATTTTAGTTGGAGAGATCGACTGTTTCGTGAATTATCTCGGTGTAATTTAGTCGATCGATCGTATCGAGGAAACAATGGAATTACGCTGCTATCACGATGCCGTGTGCTACTTGTAGAAAACTTGAGTATCATCTTCACTTTGAAATTATTAAATTGAGTTGCCCAGGAAATAGGGCACCTTGCGACTGACATAGGTGATAAAACTATATAAAAGATACTGTAATTGCAAATTTGTAGAAAAATTTAGCGACGTTGTATTGGAATTGATGTAATTGAACATTTGCTCAACTTCGAGAGCAAGATGGGCAAATATTCAGTTACAGTGATTTTGCATTTTATAATCATCGTAGCTGCATACATTGACACGTCACACTCTGACTGAGTTGTCGAATTATTTTTAAATCATATACGCACGTTACGAATACCTTAAAAAACGTAGAAGAACTAGGAAAATGTTATACGTATGCGGAGGAAATAAACGGAGAAGACTCCTATCAGCTTTTCCCTTTTCCAAGAGAGAAATGCCAACGCCGGTGCTCTTTCGGTCAATAGATATCGACGCGTCCCGTTAACCTATTAAAGACGCATTCCCAACGCGGATAATGTGCATTCGCCCCCTATTGTTTCCGGCCGGTGTGTATTTATCGTCTCCCGTTCTCTCGACTCGCGGCAAAATCGCGTCTAAATTTATGCTCGTTTAAAAAGCGGTTTAAAATACCGCGACCATTAAAACAGTCGAAAAGAACGCGAACCAGCTCTATATAATTTCGCGGCTCGAACCCTCTCTCGATGAATTATCGAACGCGCGCGGCCCGTTGGTTTTCCATCTGGCGCGGCGTTGCCCTCTTCCATCGAACTTCGCTTCCTCGATCCTTTCGTTCAACTCGCTGATTTATCGCGATGGGAAAGCAGAAGAAATAACAGGAGGAATGTGTACGAGACGGTGCGTTTCATGGCTCGTTCCCGAAATAAAAATGTTGGGAACACCCATGGGAGACCAACAACCTCGGTTTACCGCGTTAACGAACCGCTTTTCTCCGATTTCTCGTTGAAAGAATTCGAGCAAGGGGCTCGAAGAGAGATAACAAGATGGAGCTAGTTTGGACGGAGTACGTAAATCGAGATTGGAAGGGTTAGTTCTGAAAAGGGGTTGGTCGAGAAATTCTTATTATGCGTTTAGTAGTTGATTTTGTCAGGAGCTAGAGGACCGATTGTTAGATTGTACGTGGTAAGACTGTATAATAAATAAATTCGAAAGGAAACGCGAGAGTACATAATATGCAAACAGTATATAAAATTTACGTATCTTTCGATTTCAAATTCTTGGATGAATAATATAACAATTCTCTATCTATAATATGTACTTTTATTGGATAAATTGTACAACGAAAGAAATGAGAGGAAGAAACCAAAGCTCGAACATCGACCGCAACTCTCCGCCAGTATCCCCGAGGAATAAATTCGAGATCGGATACTTTCCCGCTCGCTCGGGGAGTCACGTTTTCATATCTCGACCTTGAATACAGCTCGTCGCCAGGCAAAAATCCGCCGGAAAGAAAGGAAGTACGAAGGAGGTGAAGAAAGGGAAGAAGGTCGAGCAATAGTGATACTAAGAGCACGAAATTTCTCTTTTTCCCTCGTAAGCTGTGTCGTTCGCCTCTGTTTGCCCTTTGTAGCGAACGAACGGTCCGCGTCCCGGGGAAATCGGGGAAAGTTTGCGCAAGAGCGTGCGGACCATTGTGGGCCTAGGGAGCGAAAAAAAGAAAGTTAAAACCTCGTGAGAGCATTGTTGGTTGCGTCACCGGCGGGCTATTCCTCCGAACCTTCCCTCTGTCGCCCCTCACCACTCTTCTTTCGCCACGGAGCCGACGAGGCCTCGTGTATAATATCAAAATTTATGGCACCGGCCGCTCCGGGGCCTTGCGCTCGCTATACCGTACCATCAAGCTTCTTCTCTTCAGCACCTTCCGTCTGCTTTTTGCCTTCTTCCGTTCGTCCTTCCTTGCGAGTCGCCTTTCAAAGCTTTCCGATCTAACATCGTGCATAGGTATAATATTTTCTATTTATTTATTTATTTTTCTTTTTCAAATAAACAACGAGATTCTGTTTATAAAAGTTTTGTTAAATGACAGTTCACCTAGAGAAGAATTGGAGTGAATGTTTAGAGAATCAATACACATCGATAGGAAATTTTTTTGAACTTTAATCGATAATATGAAACTCTATTCTAGACAACTTTTGCATGATCGGACGCGTGATTTTTAGACGCGTTTTCAAACGTATAAAAATGGTAATTTTATCGCTTGGTGTTTGATTTTAATAAAATTTTAAACAAGAAAAACTTCGTTGGAGCTATTTGATAATTATTCCGTAATTAAATTGTTTGAGTAGCAAACAGAAGATGAAGAACACGTAAGAAAGTTCAATTTGAGATACAAAAGTAATAGCACATCCTCGCATGTGTGATTGTGTTTGAGAGAATCAACCTTTCAGTTCCCAATGAGGCGAGCCACTTTCACAACCCCCGAAAGAGGAACATTAATCCTACCAAGGAGAGCCTCCTCGTTCACAACGATTTTCCTCTTTCCGTGGAACGTCCTCGGCCCTTCACCGAAATCCAAACCGCGCTTATTAATAACCGAATCATGAGAACTAGCGCACATGCGGGACAGTTTGCGTGCCAAGGTAATCAGTATAATGATCAGCGGTCGAACTGACGTATCGTCAAGATAATATATATGACGGCACACGGCAGCAGATGTGTTGCACGACGTGACGTGGTCTAACGCGTCATTGATAGCCCTCTGTTCCTCCTATTTCCCCTTGATCGGCTCGTTCCCTCTCTCCCTTTCGTTCTCTCTCACTCTCTCTTTTAGTGTATACCGTTCCCCTTCCCGACAGCCACCCTCCATCAAATTTTCCTATCACCCCCCGTCCATTCCCTTCATTTCCTGCCTTCACAACCCTCCCCCACCCCCCGTTGCCGCACTGTCACGAACGGAAGGGCCGTAATACGAACGAGGGGAACCTCAGCCAACCAGCATCGTGGCCTTTCGGACTAAGAATTCCGCGCGAGCCGCGCCCAGACTCGGTCTTTTTCCTCCAAGAACCAGCATGGAGTATTTCAGTTTTTTTTTCTGTTTTTTTTTTTTCTTTTTTTCGAAACGAGCATCACGCAGCTCGAGAGGTGTCGAAATGGCGAACGCTCCTGACGCTTCGAGAAGACGAACACGCTTGAGAACACAAACGGAAGCGTTGAGATTCGGGCGAGGTACGGATGAGATTGATAGTAGGTACTTTAAGTAAATCGGAGAGACTGTTGCTAACTCGAACGTGTTATAAATTCATTGTCGAATTGAATCTTAGTAGCAAACTTTTGTGCTTTCGAATGTGAAATTTTTTCGAGCTTTTAAAATACTGGAGGCACTAAATCTATTGTTGAAAATATTTCTTTGAATTCTTCTTCAACCTGAACTGAATTATAGCAAGACATCGTTTGCATGATCTATTACTTTCCGATTTACGGTATACTAGAAAATATGACAAGAATTTCAGACTTTTTGAAGTGCGAAACTGGCCATCGAAAGAAGAATCACATAATCATTTTTTTTATGAAAAGAAGACTGTAATCTTTGAATACACCAATAACCAACTAGACTTGTTCTACAATTTCTACACGATGAAACAAAACCGTGTGGTTCATATTCCATCCGTCGCGAGTATAAATCAGCGACTCGTTCAAAAAAAAAAAAAAAAAAAAAAAAAAAAGAAACTTCAAAAAAAAAACCACGTAAGTACTCTAACACAAGTTCCTATAAATAGATTCCATACTTCCACTTGCATTCAAAACGCACGGAAGGACGTCGAACGTCAGCCAAGGTCCGAGAAGCCGTACCTGAAAGGAAACGCTCGATTCCACCGGTTTTTCCACACGGTGCAGATCGATTTCATCTCGCGAGAGCGCGAACGCACAACGATCACGCGGCTCTCCTGCACTCGAGCGGGCAATTATCGGCATTTAATCAAAATGACCGGCCATTAGCCATTAGCCATTATCTAGGTAAGCGATCTAGGCTCGTGGACAAACGAGCCGGAGGAATGCTTCCTGGGAAGCCGGTACCACGCGCGGCGGCAGCGGCGGCGGTCGAGCAGCGAGGCCCTCCGGCATCCGATCGGCACGTCGATGAAATTTGTTGACGTGCCGGAAGAAAAACGGGATTGTGACGCGTTGTCGAGCGGCCGCGTCGCGACACAGGCAAGAACCGTGCCCGGACGAATTGCAGCTAACGCTGGAATCTCTGTTTTTACGCGGACCCCACGGCCCCAACCTGCAAGCCACCGCGCCGAACAATTACAATTAAGAGCGGTTAGCGAGTTACCGAACGGTCGTGGCACACGGCCCGTCACGCGGACGATCGAACGTGTGTGCGCCCGCACTTTTCGAAGAAACCGTAATTCCTGCGTCGTCGTTAAGTCCTCGATGGACGACGGCTGGGAAAACGCGCGCACGCAGCTGAGAAAATTTCTTTCCCACTTCCTTTTTTTCCACGATTTCGATCGTTTCCTTTTGTTTTTTTCTTTTTTTTTTTTTTCTTTTTTTTTTAATTCTTAACTCCTCAACAATTAAAAAGTTACGAACAGTTGTTAACTGTTTTTAAATGGTCGCTGTAAACGATCAATGAGGATGGTTCTTTTGTTTTTAGCTCCTCGGATTAATAATTTCAAGTTTTATGTTATTTTTTTATAACTGTTTGTTAAATAGTTACTGTAAACGATCACGTACTGTTGATTTTGTACGTACAATCACGAAATTTAGTGTTATTTTTAGCTTAACGGGTAAATAACTTGGTGCAGGTTTTTGATGATGCAGAAACGTTACTCCTGAGGATTCAAAACTGTGTTTAAGTATTGCAGAAAGTAGTTGGATACTCACAGATTAGATTTTAGAGTTGACGAATGAGACTGAAATTTGTAACATTCGTGTTGCGCGTGATGTGTAATAGTGCGACAGATTTTTCGTTATGAACACGGTTAAATCAACCTCAGAGTATGTTCCGTTTCAACAAATTGATAGCCATTTATTTCTACTTGTCATTTCGTTATTTTAAAAAACTGACTTACGTTTTCGTTGAAACGATGCCCACCTTTAGCAAACGAATCGGTATGTACATACCTATTTTCCGCGACGCCTGTCACGTGAAAGGCGGTACGAGAAAGGAACGTGGGAAGAAGTTGGCGATCCACACCATCGCTAATTGTACAGGAGGAATGAAAATTGCGTAATTCATGCACTTGCGTCGGGGAACGTGAAAGGAGCCAGCCAAATGCTCAACTTATTTCCAAGTAATCTTGCGACACTAATCGCCGAAGTACGACAAAAACAATATCGACGGCGAGAGAAAAAATTCGTCTGCCAAGAAGGACATAATTTTGCAATTAAGACGGCGAGACAAGGAGTCTCGACATTTATACGTCTCCGTTGCGTAGATTCTCAGACTTCCTGGATTTTTCGAGAAGATCGTAAGCGCGTTAACACAGGCCCAAACAGGGAGGCGCAGCAGCCACGTGTTACGAGGCAGAGACGCACCCGCGCCAATAACGATTAATCTTTCAGCGACTTCGATTCCCGCTACCTGTGCAATTTATTCGTTCCTCGATTCGCTTAGCGCGACCACGTTCGTTTATTTTTACGGAGAGGGGAGCGGGATGGAGAGCGGATTTCGATTTCATCGGGGCGGACGTGCCGGCGGAAGACACCCCCGGGAAACGAAAATCGGGAAGAGGAGAAAAAAAAAACAACTGATATAAATAAAAGGAAAAAGAAAGCGACTGAGGGGGAGAGGGAAAAATCAGATAACTTCGTCGAGGTACGAACGTTTCATCGATACGAGCGGGGAATTTTGATGAATAAGCGGGAATTCGGTAACGAATTTTGGCGGGAGCATTGATCAACCGTTACCGAGGCTATCGTAATGTGACATTCGAAGCGTGTCGCTTGTTGCCGGGCCGGCGTTAATTTAAACGTCACGTTATCTCCGCGCACGTCGCGCATTTTATCATAACGTTCCGGGCAGTCGATGCTGTCGCGGTCGATGTTCACGCGAATTTCGTGTCGCTCCTTGGCGACGTTCAAGGCCTGCCACTCTCTCTCTCTCTCTCCCCGATATATTTCCCTCTGCTAAATTATTCAACGAATGACCTGTTGTACGTAAACGCGATTGTGCCACCCCCTTGCTTCTCCCTCTAACCGCCCCGACACGCGGCTCCCGTTCCTCGTATTTTATGCCCGCCACTCGCTCCTCCTTGCACCATTTTAATATTAATTAAGAACAATGGGATCGATGACTGAAGCTTTGACACGAGTTCGTTTGAATTTGAAAATTCGCAGTTGTTCGAGTCCCTGGTAATATCCGAAAAGAGGAAACTTTCGATATCGTCACCGTGAAAAACAAATCGGAGCCAATTGACAGTGCTCTCTATTGCTAACGAATACTTCGTAAAAGAAAATTCATGCTTTAATGCTGAATTGTCAAAACCAATGACCAATCTTTCTCAATCTACCAAAGAAAATTGACAATTATCAAATTATCAATTATCTCCATTATTTTGAAGTATCGAATTCGAGTTCGAAATAAAGTAAAGTTTAAACATCAGTGACGCTCGATTAGAATTCAACGGAGCTTTCCCTGAAAAGTCAGTAGAAGGTAAGAACGTAAGCTCTGTGCAGGTTTTCGCGCGGCCGAGTTACACGGGGTTGAAACGATAAATTCCGCGCGACGGCCAGCCAAATTCATTAGTTTCCCCGTGAATCAGAACTGCGAATTATATTTAGCGAGACGCGCGGCGCTCATTGTTGTCGCGAGCGTCGAATTCCGCGTCCGGCATGTTCCTCCGAGGAGAAACGGACACGCGTTTCACGAACACGAATCGAGACGCTCGTTGTGATTCGACCCGACGGACAACCGTGGAATTTCACCAGGCATTTTTCTCCCCTGAGGACCACACCGGTCGCATTCCCCGCTTCGGATAATTTGTAAAAAGCCGGGCGACCACGCTCGCGGAACTGGACCTCGGTCGCGTTATTACGGCAATTCCGCGCGTCGTTTTATTACCGGTAGACGCTCGATATCTCCTCAAGAGAGGCCGCTAGAACCGGTCTCCCATCGGTCGTCTTTTTTCCCTCGGCCGGTACACGTGACGCGTACGCGCGCTCTTTCGCGGATCCTGAAATCTACGTTTGAGAGAAACGAGATTTCGACGACTCAATCTCGTCGTTGAAAATCGAGTCCCGCGAAATCTCATTCGTTTCCAAATACATACATACGGCATCGCCAGCTCGATTTCTACGTGTCAAGCACGCAGTTTCGACAACGTCCATCCAATGAGCAGACAAAAACAAAACAGTTGGCAAGAGTCGACGAAGAGAGAAGAAAAAGAAGGAGAAGTGAAGAAACGAAAGGGAGAGGATACGTAGTCGAGCCGTAGAATGACGAAGAATGGGAGTGAACGCGCTCACCTCCGTCGCTTCTTTTTCCGTCGCCTCCGTCGGCGAGGTCTCCTCCTGGTTTCCCCCCTGTGCAAGGGGGTAGCTAGGTTCCCCTGTAGTTTCAGGGCCGTTGCTGCTACGCTGGCCCCGGTTTCCCCTTCTGCCTGGCTTCTTCCCTGCACCGGGGGCCTTGTTGTCCGTGCCCCGGCGCTGGGCTCCGTCGTGGCTGCTTCTTCCCTCCACGCACTGGCACCTCCTCAAACAATCCCGTGGCGTTCTTGCTCTTGCTCTTACTCGTGCTTGTGCTCGAGCTTGTGCTCGTGCTCGTGCTCGTGCTCGTGGTCCTGACAGACCAAGCGTGAACGCGTACAGTCACCGAGCCAGCCAGCACCGAATTACTTGGCCTCGAATGCAAACCACCCGACACCGTCCACCAAACATCTGTCCTTCGCGGAAACTTACTCTTCTCTACGAGGCGAAGCGACCATTCGAGTCCAATCACCATCACCCTTCTCTCGCACGAGCCTCTTTCCTTTTTTCACCGTTTTTTTCTTTCTCTCTCTCTCTCTCTCTCTCTCTCTCTCTTTCGCAGGATCCGCGATCGGAACCGTAGATATTCTCAAATGACGCGCGTCACCTCTCAGAGCGTTTCTTCGCGTCCTTTACCGTTCTCAACACTTCTGCAAAAAAGAACACTCTCTCTGGCTACTCATTTGGCCGAAAGTTTCGCATGAAATTTTACAAACGCGAGTTTCGCCGTATCACGAGTGCCAGTCACACAGCCAACCCGTATGCCGATGAATAACAATAAAAAATAAGCGAGCGATTGCCTTAGCGAGTCATGAACCTGGCCGGTTCATTCGATTGTCATCCGTGGTCGATTCTCCGGTGAACGGAGCTGCTGAGCGAACGCGCCAAGCTTTACGAGAGAGCAACATCCGCCGGTCGACTACCACTTCCTCTTTTCGCCAATTGATAGACAACGCGTACACCGCTTGTGTGACCGCCGTCGCGGTGGTGTGGACAGTTTAAAGTGGCCAGCCGTAGTATCCGTAACTCTTTCCGTTTTCTATCGTCGTTCTGTTAACTGGACGCGCTTCCTCTCTCTGCGAAACTCTGGACGCACCAGCGACTGGCTGGACTCAGCGGCAGCTTCCCGTTTGGGTGGTCATGTCGTAGCACGTGCACACCGTGGTCGCGAGACGATCGTGATGCGTGTCGTTTACAACGGTCGTCGTTCGTCACCGATGGCAGAACGATGCTCGCGGCGGCATTATTCCGTCGACGATCGGCGCGCGACTCGGCTGGTACTGTTCCGTTGGCCAGCGTCGGTTTGGCCGCGCGTTCCTCGATTTTCATGGAAAACCGCGGACCCTGGGGTACCTTGCGCCGCGCGTGTATATCTGAACCGAGAGATGCGACCACTCTGGTCCGCGAATTCCGGCCGCTCGGTTTCGCAGCCTCCGACCGGCGGGACCAGAGCGCCGCGACGCGAGGCGCCCTGTGCACATGCGTTAAGCTGACGCGCTCCTCGTCTCTCCCTCTCCCTCTCTCTCTCTCTCTCTCTCTCTCTTCTATCCCCTTGTACACCCGCGTTCTCCGCTCTCCTTCGCTCGTTCCTCTCTTTACGCCCCCGTGATCCAACACGACGGTGGTTGCGTATATCCAGCCCTCCCTCTTCCTTTTCTCTTTGTCTCCGTCACGCTTCCTTGCTCTCTTTCTCCTCTCTTTCGCCTCCTCGCACGCCTTCCTTGTCCGCCGTGCACTTTCTCCCGCGAACAGAGAGAATCTCCTCTGTTCTCTCCCGACGAGTCGTTACCGCCGCCGCCGCCGCCGCCGCCGCCGCCGCTGCTTTTCACTCGCTCGTTCGGCTACGCTTCGCTCCCTCGATTCGGTTGCAGAGGATCGAGGGTTGCGAAGCGCTGTCACTTGTACGCCGTGCTTCTTTCTACGTCAACAAAGGGAGGGCGTACGCTCGATAACATTTGATCGCCCCGTATTCGACGATTCGCCACCCGTATTCGCTCACCAGTCGGACGAGTGAAAATAAATTGGACGGTCCGAACGGACGCGAACGGAACGCTTAGGAAATGAACGATCGACGTCCGACGAGGATGGCTAACGTTTCGAACTTTTCTTCCTGCGTTGGACTGTTTTTCTGTTCAATTTTTAGAAATTGTCGAAGAGAGATATGTATGGAAAATCACGTACTTATTTTTATGTGAACTTGAGAAACTGCAGCATATTAATTATTATTGGCCAAAATTGCTTTTCTTTGTGCGCAAATGAAAGCGCGAACTTTTTACGAGAAACAAAAGCTTTGTCCATTTTGTTCGATTATGTAAAGCTCTTATCTTTTTCGACAAAAGACAATTACAGGAATGATTTGATATCATCGTCAGTACTGAAATTTAGCAAAGCAATTCTGACACTACCGCAATTTTAAAGGCTACTTCGTTAGATAATATTTGATGAACTTGCACAGCGTTTTTTTTTTTCCATTTTGAAGTCGAAATGCGACACAAATAATTGTCAAAGAGATGTTTTTTTTTGCTTCTTCACCAAATTATGAAACAACAAATAAAATCAAGTTACATATATGTCCATCTGTTCGAAAAAAAAAAAGCTCAATCTTTTGATTATTATAAATTCAGAGTCTTAGCATATATGTATATCTGATTGACCCTATTGTCAAGTATGCTAATTACACGTAATAACGTCAAACATTGTAGAAAAATATTTCTTGCACGCTTCGTGAGCGTGCAATTCTTTTCGCGACGTATGCTCTCCTATTGTATGTTGTTTGCACGCAAATCGAAACTGATCGATCGGTTTGAGTAGAATGTTTCAGTGAAACAGGTCGGCTGAAACGCGAAGGTTAATCGATTAATTTACTTCGATATTCCCGCCCGTATCAATTTCATCTTTCATTCGCTTCGTCCACTATAGACGTTATCTCCGGCTGTTCAAATTCATATCGGTGGAAAAATAGAAAACACCGACTTTCCATCGCTCCACCCACATAATCGTTTCCCCTTCTAGAGCTCATCCCACACTATCGTGCTCTCAAAAAAAAAAAGCTGGCAATTCCAGCCAGTCCGGCTTCGTAAAATATTGCTGCCACCTATTTCGAAAAAACCAGCGTGTCACTCCATCGAAAACGAGGCTCCGCGAGTATACTCGGTGAATATACAATTCGAAACGAGCGATTCGAAATGGGAAAGCGGCGCGTGGAGTTGCCGAGTGACGAGTAGGGATGGGATCTAGTCCAATACGCGCCTACAAATCCGAGACGAGTTCGATATCGAAATATCTAACTGTACTTTCCTTAAATTTCAAAAGCTACACCTAATTCTCAAGAATACTTCAATCAGCGCACGTGCCATGTATTCGTTTTATACAGTTCATCGTTTCCAAACCGCAGGATGAGGAGGCTATCTCCAGGTTTCGGAAACGTAATTGTAATTTTCGAAACTTTAACACTTTGAACTCGTATACTACGCTGGACATGGCGATACAAATTTGCTATAAAAAGAACCTTCATATGACACTTTGGAAATTGTTTTGAAAGCTATCATACTTTAAAAAGTTATAAAAAAATAAATTATATAATAACAAGTGAGTAAGTAATTAAATAATAACAATAAATTAGTAAGAAACATTAAATTTATTCATCGTACATTAATTTACCCAATTTACCTTGAAATAAATACAAGCGAACACGCAACGATATTGAAAACAAGTTCGAGTTCAACGGTTCGCTCGAATCTTGGAAATCGGGGCAGAATCGCTTCTAGTGTCTGCTACAGGATTTTAGTAAAATGAAAAAAACAATAATGAAGAATATACTTGAAAACTGCGTATATTCTCATTTCCGAAAGTACCATACCACCCAGAAAACTTGCCAGTACCATTGGAAATACTCAGAATCTAACGACCAAAAATTCGAACTCGCTTGTAAGGCAACACTCGATCCCATCTCGCAGTGACGAGTGATCGCGCGATGCACCACGTGCCACGAGAGCCGGCGTACGCGAATCGAATTGAATGCGAGTCTCTCGAACCTCGGCGGGACGTGCACGGCCTACGACGAGCGGGCGGAGGACCGCGCGCGGAAAATCACAGAAAATCCGTGCTCGATCCGTGTCGACGGATCTGGCCGCCGATCTTTCCGCGGCCATCGTGAAGTTATCGAACGCCGTTGTCGTATCGTGGACAAAGAGAGAGGGGAGGAGAAAGAGAAAGAGAGAACGTGGAACGCGTACTCGCCGTGGCCTCTATATCTATCTGTAACGCTCTGCCAGGCAAGAAATGATATAAATAGGCGAGCGTGTCGATGGCAACACCACGCTCGATTCACCTGCGTGTTGAGTTGATGGAATGGAAGCTTATAATTCTGGGACGTAATATTGAGAAGGTAAAGTTGGTGAAGGTCTGTGTTGGAGGGTTGCAAAGGGTTAGGGTTTGGAGTAAATTTTTGGGGAGAAGTATATGGAAGTATAGTTTTGAACTTAACATCGATAGAGTACATTGAAGAATTTGTAGTGAGTTTTTAATATGGTATTTTTTGTATATATTTGTGTATATGTGTGTTAATTTGTGGTAATTAATTATTTCGAATGGCATATCAAATCTACGAAAACTCTTCCTATTTATGAAATTACTTTTTTTTTTTGAAGAAGCTTTACGACTGTTGTATCGTTATTTTGAACGATGCACGTTACCATTTCTTTAGCAACAAATACAATTGTTCTTAAGCTACTGACTTTTCAACAAAGATAAACAGATATATTTAACTGTTTTTACCAAAAACGATGGCTATTTTTAAGGTGTGACAAACTAACACACATTGTCAAGAAACTCTTATACTTTCTGGAACGTAATATTGAGAAGGTAAAGTTGGTGAAGGTCTGTGTTGGAGAGTTGCAAAGGGTTAGGGTTTGGAGTAAATTTTTGGGGAGAAGTATATGGAAGTATAGTTTTGAAATTAACATCGATAGAGTACATTGAAGAATTTGTAGTGAGTTTTTAATATGGTATTATTTGTATATATTTGTATATATGTGTGTTAATTTGTGGTAATTAATTATTTCGAATGGCATATCAAAACTACGAAAACTCTTCCTATTTATGAAATTACTTTTTTTTTTGGAGAAGCTTTACGACTGTTGTACTGTTATTTTGAACGATGTAAGTTCTTTAGCAAATACAATTGTTCATAAGCTGACTTTTCAACGAAGATAAACAGATATATTTAACTGTTTTTACCAAAAACAGTGGCTGTTTCTAAGGTATGACAAACTAACACACATTGTCAACAAACTCTTATACTTTCAGAAAGAAATAAAGAGGATTCATCTTCGAACTATCGCCTCATGCTACAAAAGACGTGTTTCTTGCCATTGTATTAAAAGACCAGTAACAAACGTTACGTACATAATCGAAGACACGAGTCAGAATCATTGGAAGCGAAAGACCGTCGAAAGAAATTCCTGCTAACAATCTGAGCAACGAAACGTCGGAGGGGGGATTGCTTATATCCCGGGCGATCGAGACACGAGGCGTAAAATTGCAGCGCGAAACGCGATCGTTTCCTGCGCAAAGCGCGACGGTTTGCTTGGCACGCGGTTGATAGGAAAATACCCGAGTGCCAAGGCGTTTCTAATTACGAGGAACAAGATGTACATCGTCATGGATGGAGCGCGGCCGCGGGAGAATCAACACTTACCGGCACCACCGTGAACGACTCGCGCTCGCGCAGGAGAAACATCAAAGCGCTCTTACCTGCAACAGTTAGAAAAAGAAGGATTTTTGATTAATTAGTGCCGTGCGGTTTGCCAAGCGAATTAATTACACGAAGATATCGCGGGATAAGCGGGCAACGTACGCGGAACGCGCGCCATTACAATGCATTTGCATTATAAATATTAATCGAAGCGAAATTCGACGAATTTTCAGCCCGAATTATTTATCGCGCGCACGCGGCTGTTAATTATTTGTTTGGGAAACTGAAACCTTATATGTCCCTCACTCTCTCTTTTTCTCTTTCTTTCTTTCTTTTTTTCTCTCGCATTGTATACGCGGCGTTCTGTTAATTGATCGTCAAATACGTGACTGACGCCCACCAGCAAGGTACCTTCCCTTGGCTGTACCCTAATTGAAAACCACCGACGCCTCCGGAACAGTGATGTTCTGGTTTAGAGATTGCTACGCCGGAAGGAATGACCGGATCCGCGCGTATGCTCTTCCTAACGAACTCGGCACTCGGTGCTTTTCAATTTGAATGGAATTACGGAGCACGTCTCGGGTTCGTGTTCGACATTTGTCTCTACGCGTTTTTGTTATGTACAGAAACTCCGCATTATTCAATGTGCGAGCAGGTAAACCGAGTTGGAGCTTTTCATGGTCGAGCCATTCCCGTGCGTTTCTAGAAAATCTAGAAAACGTGTAAAATTGCACGCAAGCACGGACGCTTGCTAGAATAAAAAGAAATTTGTAAAGTATGTAAAAAAAATATAAATTATTTCTGTTGTATTGTATTTTTATTCTGTAACACGCTCTCAGCGTTATTAACTATATATATATATATATATATATATATATATATATGCTGCTTGATTGTTTAGATTCGGAAATGAGTAACATCTCAATCACCTTCAAGCTAAAAATCATACATCAGTCAAATATCGTCAAACACGGCTCCAAGACGACACGCCCTTTTCTCGTCACCTGCCACGAGGGGAAACAAAAGAAGCCGAGCCGTCTGTTGATTGACTCGGGCAAATTGCAGAACGATCGCTTTTAATTAGTCGTAATGCGTTTCAACGGTGCTAAGTTAACACGGTTAATAAATAAGCCGGCCGCGAGCAGCGTATTAGGCGGTGCTAACGCTGTGGCGGGGCCACGACGCTATTTCCGGCCCGGCTGCCCGGAGACGAAGAGGAGAGCCCGCGAAGATTTAAAGGGCGGTTCGAGAGCGCTAAATTTTCGGCACCACCGAAATCGTGGCGCGGATCGCGAGAAATTAACGGGACGCTAAGTTGCTAAGAGCGCTAGGTGGCAGCCGCGAAATCGCAACGCAACCTGCCAACGGGACTTGCCACCGTGTACGACCGCGATCCGCAACGAGACCGCGAGAACCAGCGAACGCGCGCGCGCGAGAGAGAGAGAGAGAGAGAGAGAGAGAGAGAGAGAGAGAATAAAGAGGGAAAGGAAGAAGGTATCAGACAACGGGCAACGGCCGTGAAACAAAGCAGAACCCGCTGCCCGTGTAATTGGACTCGCCAGGAGGAGGACGACGATGCTCCCTTTAAGAAACTGCCACGGACTGCCGAGGTTCCCTTCTTTCACAGCCGCTAATCCAGACTTTTAATCGCCGCTGCGCACGTACCACGGCTTGCGGGACGTTGTCCTTTGCTAAATGTTTCGGATCGATGTCTCTCAGGAGTGCTGATTTGCTTGGGATTATTTCCAGCAGAGGGATGAGAAACTTTCGAAACGGACCGAGCAGGTTGTTCGTTAGAATCGGTGCGCGATCGAAATGCAAATTCTCGTTCGTCGATTCTATAATGTATTTATCGTCACGGTGTAGCTTGATTCATCGTTGTGGAACAAATTCGAATTCATCGCGAGTTCAGTAGAATGGATTCGACCAGCAAGAGTTCATTTCAGGCGTTGACTGAAATTTGGTTGAAGTAAACGGAGTTCTGTTGTATTTGGAACGAAAAACTAGAATTATTACACGCGTATAGAGAAATTTATTATAAATTTCTCAGTTGAGATGCCTAGGTCAATTTTTGCTCCATCACCGTGTCTAGTTTCTTCAGATATTTAAGCACTTTTTACAAATACACTTTATCCTGCATTTCCTTTGACCCTTAATTTATTAAAAAAAAAATTCTTTTAACCGCTTGCGCTGGCAACTGATTGCGGACCATAACGAGTGACCAAACCAATAATGTACAATAATTCGTCGCTTTCTCTTCGTCGGTATGATACCACTGGATAGAAATGATTGAGAAGTAACAAATTTATTATTTGCTTTGCCTATTTTGTTTTAGATATACTTGAAACTGAGGAAATATTGCAATTTTGGGAAAAAAAAATTCTCGACGTGCGTGGCACGTCATTCCAGCGCAAGAGGTTAACACATATCTTCAAAGCTTATTGTTAGTTAAAGAGAGATGATGATGTTATCGCGAACGCTGCTAATGAAGAAAACGTAAGCTGTTGGTCGAGTAACTCGATAAATAAGCTTGTAACAGTCAGATCGCGACACCAGAGAGATTATCGCGACGCAAATACCCGTCGGTAGCCCGGTGACCGTCAAAACGGCAGCTGACTGTTCGTTCGTTCGGTTACAAGACGATTGTACAATGATAGGAGGACAGAAGGAGGGGCAGAGAAGAGGAAGAAAGAGAAAAGAAAGGCGTTAAAGGGAAAGAAGGAACAGGGCCAACGAGCTTAGCCAGATCGTCGGCTAACACTCGGTCGCACAAACACGCGGCGAAGCGGACCCCTCCGGCCATCAGTGACCTCTTCCTCCTACTTCTACGGAGGCCGGCCGTATCTCACGATCGTAGTAGATAAGTTCGGTAGTGATCCGCAAATGGTCGACGCTTGCGTGAACGTGTGCCACCAGAGCTACGTGACCCAGTTTGCTGATGAACCGCACGATATCCGCGTGGACCACTCGTACGAGCGCTCGTGTTCTTCTTACGACCCTCTCAGACGGAGGTTTCGAAGCTCCAACGCTGGTGCTTTTTCCGCGACTCGACTCTTCGCGAACGGCGGACGATTATCCGACGTTGATTTCCTTTTTGGAAACGAGAACTACACGGTAGTACACGGTAGGAACGAAATCGAAGAGCGGAGAATTCGACAGGCACTTTAAGATGATTTACCGCGACCTCTCGAGACTTTTTGCGCCTCCCCCGTTGCTCGACGAAAGATAGCTCCCGAGAAAGAGCGACGTAATTTTAGGGTTGCTAAAAATGGGAACCAGTTTTCGGATTTGTCTCACTCCTACCGGTGTCTTCTGAAACAACAAACCCAAGAGAGAGAGAAACGCTTGAGCATCGAAGGCTGCAATCCAGAACGGGCACGCAACGAAGTTCTCCGTCGAGCGTATAACCCCCAAGAATGGAACACCGAGCGCCGAGTTCCAAGTATCTACCGACTCGACACCGACTTCGCATCCTCGAATCGAACCTACAGCAAAGAGCTGGACACGGTCTGTCGGTCGGTCTGGAGGCCGGAAGAACGGAGCCCACCGTGAAACACGCTGGAATATTGCGAAAGACAGCGGCGGTGGAGAGAGTTCTCATTTCCCCGTGGCTGATCGTGGACGTCTCGCGAGCCGTAGTTAGACGGCGCGAGTGGGAGGGGGAATTCAACCCCGATAGAGGCGAACTCTCTGCGGGAGTAGCCGGAGAGAAGTTTTGGGCCGGAGAGCGTGACGGGGGTGGAACGAAGGGTGGCATGCCACGAACGGAACGACGCCGAAGGAGGAGCGGTGAACACGAGAGACAGACAGACAGACAGAGAGAGAGAGAGAGAGTGAGAGAGAGAGAGTGAGTGAGAGTGAGAGAGTGAAAGAGAGACACGGTGGTGGCTAAGGGGGCGCGAGGGGATGAGCCAGAGTTGGAGCGATGGCAGAGTATTGATTTAGTGGGTTTCACCGTCTCCTTCTATTTGTCTCTCTCGTTCTACATCTCCGCGTCTCCGGCGTCTCTGCACACAAGCTACGAGGGCGCATCGGCTCTCTCGTTGTTTCAGGGCTTCGATTTCTTGCCTTTCGGGCTACAAGCCGTGAGCACCGTCGCCTTTTTTCGCCCCCCCCCTCCCCCTCCCTGTTTTTCTTGTCGTTCGGAGGAAAACGCTCGGTTTTCCGAATGGAAATTGCTCGGATTGAGACGGAGAGACGAAATACGTATTTCTCGGTCTCGATTTTTTTTTTTTTTTGCCGCGCTCTGTTTTTTTCCTAGCTCTTTGTTTTCGGAGAACGTTTCGATACGAGATTGAATGGTCGACGATATTGGATGGCGTCGTTTAAAATATTACAGTCGCAAAGAGGCGACTAATAAAGTTTTTTTTTTCCAGCGTCAGTTTGGATATGTATGTATGTAAGTAATATTCCGTTCGAAGAAAGATACCGTTAAGAGAATGATAATCTTCTTTATTCTCTTGTTTATTATGTAGAATTTGGAAATAATGCAACTCCAGTATTTATCTGAATTATTATTCTCGTCGATGATTTATCAAACCACAATCCCATCGCCAATCAATTTACAATTTCACCTTATTGCTCGTCATTTTCGGAAAGAGCGGCAAGTCTTCAATCGGGCACAATCCATCAGTCGACGTTTCTTACGCGAACGTAGAATAAAATACAAGATACGTATGCACGTGTGCGCTGCGTGTCAAGCATGTCTGCGCGATCGTCTTCGCGGATCCTCGAGTCCTTTCCGCGTTTCCGCTTTCAGCACACGTAGCCGTACAACGTTCTTCGCTTCGACTCTCTCTCTCTCTCTCTCTCTCTCTCTCTCTCTCTCTCTCTCTCTCTCTCTCTCATCGTGAATAAAATAGAAGCTGAGGATTTCCGTGTTGACATCGTTGCCGATCGTGTCTCGCTCGACTGAACAGAAAATCGTCGAGATCATTCACCATTTCCGCGACTTTCTCCCGAAACTATTGCTGACAACTGTACATGTCAATTTAATATTTCAATATTCGCTTAATTTAATTGACATATGTCGTATACACGATATACATTTTGTTAAAATGTGATTTACTCTTTAAATTTCTGAATCATCATTGATTAACGACGTTATGATGTTATTTCATTTTTGTTAATTATTCTTAGCTATATACATTTGCATTAAAGTCGATCTCGTTAAAACCGAGTATCTGTGAATTTTTAACGTGACTGTGAAATTTAATTCATTTTATTATACTACTGTTCATCTATATCATTACAATACTACAAGAAATTATAATATTAGAAACGTACGATCTTTTTCATTCTTGATTAACACACAGTAAAATATAACACGCTCCAATAAAGAAGCCTACGCAAGACACACGCGTTTGAATCGCGAAGGTCGTCTCGGGTGAAACTTTTTCTGCGACTTGTAACGACAAATATTGACGCAGTCATTGACAAATATCCAACTGGTTTATTCAGGTGAACGGCCCGGCGACGACAGACGTGAAACGAGGCTGCGAGCGACGCGGCGCGAATCGATCGGAAAACAGGCCGGTCGGAAGCGCGTGGCAATTTCATTGAATTCGAACAATTATCGCGGCAGTGCGCCCGCCGGTTTTGCCGCTTCCGCCTGTTCCTCTCGCTTCCGCTCCTGCTATTTTATAATTTTACTTTCGTTGCGACGGCCACGTTTAATATCGCGATCGTTGAGTATCGAGCGATTTCGATTCCGCAAGCAGGCGGCTCGTTAACGCAGCTACCGACGTAATTCTCCTTTCTTATCGGACCCGTTCTCAGCTTTAATGAACGTCGAGTTCCCTGCGAGACATCTGTCATCGTAAATCCTCAATATGTCTGGAGTATTCGTTCCTTCCTTTTTTTTTTTTTCTTTTTATAATTGCGCTTACGATCGTGAAATTCGAGCGTACTTCCCCCCTCGTCGAAAGGTTGCGAACGTAGAAATCTTTTTATTGAGTTGGAAATAACCGCGAGCGAGTTGTGAATTAATAAATTAATCAAATCAGTCGATTATTGAGAGAGATTTCTAATAAAATCCGATGAATTTCTACTTTCTTCTTAGAGCGTGAATCTCTTCGAAATAAATTTTTATCCTTCCTGAGAAACCTTTCAAACAGACTCGACTAGAAATGGTGTGACAAGGCAAAGATTTCATTAAGTAACGCGACGTATTTTTACATATTTTGATAAGCCTAGAACAATAAGAAAATAATTTTTCTACAAACAGTCTTTATTCGTTTGTCTGCCGAGGGCGAACACTGAATCGATGAAATAGAATTTCGAAACTAATGATCGTTTTAAACAAGTTATTTGATATTTTTCCGGCAATGTGATTTAACAAGTATACGAAGTAAAACGATCAAAGCGTAGATATTACAGAGGGATTTGATAATTAAAGGGAGCGTTGCAACGTTCGACTCGAAAGTACTATAAATCTGCGTGGAAGCAAAGGTCTCTTACGTGTTCGACAATGATTAGGAAGGAAGTGCCGACGGTCACGGACCCGACAAAGGCAGACGCATAGCGCACGGGCCACGTGGCATCATAAAACTGAGTCGCCGACAGCTTAATTACCGTCGTCCCCGATTAACAGCGCAATTAATAATCCGATAGTCGCGGCGCGGTTCGAATCAATTAAACCTCTCGGCATCGGAACACGGGAGAGGGACGGAAATGCAGAAATCGAGAGACAGAGACCACCCTTGCTCGCCGATTTACCAAATGAATTACAAATCGAGAGGGGCAGGAAAAAGGAATCGGAAGGACGAAGATACGAAATGTAAAAGAAAGACGAGGAAGACGAAGAGGAAAAGAAGAAAAAAGGGAGAAATTCGTGTGCAATCATGGGACGATCTAATTAATAATCCTTCGACTATAACAACCGCGTAACTGCTTAGGTTACACGAGAAGGGAAACCGAGATACTATCTCTATATAGTTAAGAGGTGTTTACAAGTTCAGGCAGGGAATCTGTGGGCAAGTGGTAGAGAAGATGGCAGTAAATATTCCTTGGGTGTTCTCTCTCTCTCTCTCTCTCTCTCTCTCTCTCTCTCTCTCTCTCTCTTCTCTTCCTCCTACACGCTCGCTCCCGCGTAGCCCCGCTCTACGTTTTCCCCGGTTTCCTGCCCTGGTCCTCACCCCACTGACCCCCTGTTTGGCCCGGTGAGCTAACCGAGCCACTCTTCGCGTCGCGGAATTCCAATTTACCCTCTTCGAGGGACTCTTCCGCTTCGATCGACCGGCCAGAACGCCGCTCAAAACGAAAACATTCAATTCGACGCCATCCCCGCTTCTTCCCGCCATTACTCTTCCCTTCTCTCTCCCTCACTCCGCGATTAAACGTCTAACCCCCTGCCAGCAATGAGTGTCACCCTCTTGTTACTTTGCTTGACAATTTGTTAAGTACTTTCTTCTTTTTTTTTATTTTTATTTTTTTTTTTTGTTATTTTGCTTTGTCTCGTTGAAATCGTTTTACTGATCCTCTGTAACGAGATGAGCAGATAGAGTTAGGAGGCAAGCTGTATTTCTGATTATTTCATCATAAATCTGATATTTTACTCTCGTCGTACGAAATCTGTTAGAACATTGCAATACAATAAATGTAACGAGTATGTTATATCTAATATTTGTGGCTGAATGGAAGGTTTAGAATAATTTTTTTAAAAAATTATAAAAGTTTGGAGGAAAGTAATAGTGCAGTTTTACGGGCAACTGAGGTAAGGGAATTTTATCTAGCGAAAGATTAGTTTTGTTTCTGGACGTCTCACAGGGGCTTGTCCCTTTTCCAATCAAAGTTCCTTCCGTGTCACGGCATTTCAATTTACCCTCGTCTCGCTTTTCCTCTCCGTCACATTTGCAAGAGACGTTCCGAAGGAAAACATTCGATTGATTGCGTTCTCCCTTTGATTCTTTCCTCGTTCCCCTGACCCTCAGACTACCGAGAAGGGAAACAACCACTAAATTGCGTCCAGAAACACGCCACCCATTACTGCCATTTATTTTCCACCATTGACGGTCTCGTGATATAGTTGCTGCGCGATTCTCAAAATATTTGGAAAATATTGATTTTAACAAACAAACGCGAGTATCTGATTCCAGTATATAGACAAAAAACTAAATACTTTTCATTTTTGTAAAATTTCTACAGATTCTTTTAATATATATTGCAAAACTGTGCAAGAATTTTAAAACACAAATTTACACGTTTATTGTATGATTGAAGAATCTTTGTTAATCGAGATTCGACTAATTATTATCCCAAATTTCACGAAGAAACAATCGTGCTTTATCGATTGCGTAACAAAATCGAAAGGGAATCGTCCAGAGTAGTGTAGTTTGGAAACGCGCAGCTCTGAGGTGCGGAGCAGCTGTTGTGACGGGTATCTTGTCCTCACGAGAAAGAGGTTCCCAGCCTTCCAGTCTGCCCACCACCGGGAGAAACACTTCCAAACGGGGCTTCCAGATATCATTTCTCAAAGTCTTCAGCGAGTCTTGTGCGGTAAACAAATTCGTCAACTCATAACCAGCCTCCGCCACGTTTGCAAAATCACCCTTTCTCCTACGATATCAATTTTCCAAGCACGACATCCACCCTGGGCCCGAATTAGCTTTCAGTTAATAAATGAACTCGGCCGAGTAATGTGGTACGAAGCAGATTCGATATTTAGCGAAAATGCGCGGGTCTATAAAAACTGTCGGGAATAGAACGGTGAAAAGGGGATAGGGAAAGAGGGGTGGCACGGTATCTTTCCGCTGGAAATGGAAAAAGAAAGGGGAGAGAAAGTAAGTGAGTGAGTGTGTGTGTGTGCGTGTGAGAGAGAGAGAGAGAGAGAGAGAGAGAGAGAGAGCGTGGTGAAGCGAGGTTGAATCGCAGAGGGATGGGAAAAAGCGTTGCTGACGGCAGGCTCGGCCGATACGGCGGAAAGAGAGGGCCGCCGGAGGGGCAGGCAGCGCAGACAGGGAGGAAAGGACGGAGCTACCGCGTGGACTGGAAATGAAAGAGCCCAACCCCGAACGGGCGATAATTCATTCGTGAACCGAACGAGGCAGCTGAATCCGGCGTTGCACACGTGCACGATTTCGTAGAATGGGCGGCGAGTTACGTGGAAACTCGCGGCCTCGACGTGTTTCGCGATTCTATCCCCCCCCCCCAAAATCAACTCATTTTCTTCGTCTTCTCCCTTTTTTTTTCTTTTTTTTTTTGATTGATCAATCGACGATGGTTGGTTTGAAAAAAGTATGCGTCGCAAAACATAACATGATAAAATTCTCTACAAGATTGGAGGAAGGGTTATTAATTCTCTCTGTTGTTTGAAAATAGCTCGGCCGCGTTTGAAGAAAATTTGTATCAGTTGGTTATAATCTAATGAAATCTTATACGTTGACGGAGGAAGTATTGGATGACGAGTCGGCGACATAGGGGTTGATACTGTGGTTTCGTGTTAAATTGGAACTGCATGTGTATTATATGTAGAACGGATAAGTAGAACGGAAATGGAGAATGTCAAGGCGATTCAAAACCCCGAAACAATCGTAAGGCGCGAAGCGATCTGTTTACGTGAAACTCCACGAGGCGAGGATGGATCACCGCGGCTGGTTCGAAAATTTACGAACCACGTCGCTGGAAGTACCGCTGACTATTCTTCATCCTCTCGTGCTTAACCGCGAAAACTCTCTGCAACCTTTCATCAAACTACGTGTACTCTAATTTTCCACTACTCTGCCGCGTATTAACCCCAACATCGTTCTTTCTTGATGAAACGCGAATTGTCTGTTCCACGCAATTTTCACGATATCACCTTCCAGGTACCATCGAACTTCGAAGAATTTGAAAAATTCACTTTGAAAGAGTATTAGTGTAGTCACCAGACTGCTAGATCTTTGTGCAATTAATTACAATTCACCCTTTGTCTTGCAATATCACGTAACAATTACAGATAGCAAATTATATCACTGATCACAATTATCGATGTCACAGGTTACTTAAAAAACCGATTACTTCAAAAAAAAAAAAAAAATCGTAAGACAAAGGGTCGAAAGGGGGTGAAATTTAAGCAGAAACATTATATTTTTTTCACGTTACAAGTACAAACGCCTCTGCATACCGTGTGCATTCTCTGCATTTTTTTAAACACGCGTTCCAATCCAACAACCGCGAATCGAACGAAAGATTCCGATCTCTTTCGTTCGACGAAGGATCGATAGTCGACGGCGGAAGATCCACGAGAGAAACTGATCCGCAGATAGTCCGGAACAGCAAGGACCCTTTGGTTTTCTCCTCTTCTCTCTACGTTTTCATTCGAAGTGTTTTTCCTGGTGGGGCAAAAGTGAAACTCGCCGTAGTCTCTCTCTCTCTGTTATTGTCCTCGTTTTTCCAGCGGCCGGCGAAACTTAGGGACGTGAAATGCCTTCACGGTCGCGACCCTCCGAGCCAACTTTCACCGCCATAAAAATATAAAAGCGCCGACGGGCCGCGCGCTCGCTTGCGTGAAACCGTAACGACGTTAGTCCTGGGACCCGCCGGAAAACCTTCGACAATGAACTTCCCTCTCTCTCTCTCTCTCTCTCTCTCTCTCTCTCTCTCTCTCTCTCTCTTCTCTCGTCTCCGTCTGTCTCTCTTTCTCTGTGAATTTCCCTTTGCTCCCATTTTCAGAACGAGATGCCAGCAGATTACGGAGGAATTTCATTTTCGTTCCGTGTTTCTAGGACCGAGGAGCTTACTATACTCGGTCTTATTTTGACATTGGGGGATATATATTATACTTGATGTCTTGTTTTGTACGATATAGAGGCGTGCTATTTGATTTGTTTAACAATACGGTTGAAAAGTTTTCAGTGACTTTAGAAGTAGAATTATCAAATTAATTAACTACGAATGACAGGTTTTTCACTTTGGTTGGTTCATTTGCAATTAACGATAATACGTAGATGTTTTAAACGTGATTTATATTGACTTTTGTCGAGATTTAATTATATATAGATGTATAATTATTTCTATCAACCCGTTTTAATTTTAATTATTTCTATGCGGTGTATTGTTTATCTATTATTAGATTCGGCTGTCCTAGCGTCAGATCGGTGATAAATATGATCATAAACCTATCAATATGACTCGCAGAAAGATGCATGATTAGATCGATGAAATATTGCTATTTTTATATATTTCAATGTTCACGTTAGTTCATAAAAACGAATAAAACCCAACGTTCATGTTGAGAAATTTTGTATTTTATCCTACGTTGTTACAGATTTCAAAATTCTGGTTGGTTTATAAAAAAAAAAAAAAAAAAAAAAAAAAAAATGGAAAAAGTAAAACCAAAAAGAAGTTCGGCTATATTATGCCGAAGGGTAACTGGAAGATTTTGCCACTGAGTGTACCAAAAAGAACCCACCCCTTCGAGGAGGCAGAACAAGCGAAAAGGGAGTCCCGGACTAGCACAGCGTAGCTAGCGAAAGGGCGGGCAGTCAGCGTGAAACGAAAAGGGAGATTTAGATGTCATCCCCTGACGTGCTAGTTTCCTTTCACCCCCTCCAGCTGGTCAGAAACTTTTCCTCCCACCGGCACACGGAGATCCCAACTGCTCCTCCACGATGATGGACAAAAATGCCGACCGAAACCCATCGTTTGGAAAACTCATCGCCGAACAAGCTGCTTTTTACGGACTGTTCTACCGTGGAAAAACACAGCTCAGTCAAAAAGGGAGACATCTATATTCCGTGTGCTCCTTCCTTCGAAAAATACCGGCTCACGAACGCAGGGTGGTCTCTGTCTTTCGAGGTCGTCTAAGGATAAAAACATAATGAACATAATGGTCCAGGTCGTAGCATGGCTGGCTGACTGTTTAATTAACTGAGGACGATAAAGCAGAGAGACAGCAGCCGGTGGTCGGAATGAATAGTTTATACATTTATGAGAAAATTAAAAAGTGACAAAATTGCGCAGAGCGTAAATGAAATAAATATATTCAAGACATCAAAATTTCGTCGACAGGTGGAACAAGTTTCTACGTAATTTCTCCTATGTAAAAGTAGGATCCCTCGAATGAAAGTAAAAAAATGTGGATTAAATTCTAGCAGAATTAACTTGACTTAACTTGACAGTCAACTGAATAGTCGGTCACACCATCCGACCCAAACCTGCTCTCGCTACGTTTCTGTCCCAAGCCCATTTCCACGAATAACGGTGGACTTCGAACTAAGACGTAAAAAAAAGCTCTTGGACGTGAAAATCGAGAGTGTCGGGAAAAAAAGAGAAGGAGGATAAAGATGAAATCGAAGCGGAGGCACGCGCCCGTTAAAAATACCAAAGTTGTCCGAGAGAAACGCTGCAACGTCAGCGACAAGATGAATGCCAGAGGTTTCCACGGAGGGGAGGATGGATTTTATTTATCGGTCGATAAATCATTATAATTTTCTCAGTAGGCCGCGAAAAAATGTTAACGGCTAGGAGGGTCGAGTCTCTTTTTCTCTCTCTCTCTCTCTCTCTCTCTTTCCAGAAGGGAAACCCTAAATTTTCTACGGAACGGGATTAGCTTGTCCAATCAGACGAAACACTGGAGGGGCGGGCTTAATTAAAATCTTCTTGGAGAAAGGCTATCAAACCGCGTTTCATCCGGGAGGTGCCGCGAAATGTAAGAATAGAACATTAAGAGCCTTTCCCTGCCGATGGTATTTCTGAGCAGTCGGCCGGATTAACGAACGCCGGAGGACGCCTTTTCTACAAGGAAAATACGCTGTCAAATCGTATCCTATGTGTATGGTAATTTATTCCATATCGTCGCAACACCGCGCGAGCTTTACCAATAATTTCAAAGGATCCTCGATGAACTCTCGCGTTTCCCTGTGAAAACACGACAGGTCAAGCCTTAGATTCTTCGTCGAAGGGATCTGTACAGTTTGTCGATGACAGAATTTGTTTGAGAAAGCGCGAGTAGTTTCAGAATTTTTTAATAAATTTTCGCGGTTCTACAGTGGCTTACGAAAGTAATCGAACACTCATCTTGTGTTCTATATTGTGTGCGCCATATAAAATATTTTAAAATTTCTGTAACGTTAAAAATTACAAGATACTTTTTGGGAATATATGTTTGAAACAGCGTGAAATATATAGTATCAAAAATGATCCCACTGACCGATATAATCACAATAGTGTTCCACTATAACACTAACGAAATTTCAAAATGTTTCACATGTAACAAATGTATTTAAAAAAAGTTTCTACAAATGTTCGAATATTTATACATCTACAATGAAATGTTAGATTGCAATATTTCCCTTTCGTTATTTCATTCCAATAATACACTGAGAAAGCCTAAAAAATTTATAGATACGAAAGTACGTTTCGAGATCGTTAAAGTATTTGTGGCAAAAATCAGAATAACAATGTGAAAAATATAGACAGTTATTCGACGATTGTCCGGACTATCGATTGCTAGCAAACACATCGAAACAGTTAAGGACACTCGAGAAAGGAATACCGATTTATTCCATGGAAAAGTTTTTAGCGTCTTGAATAATAAATCGGATTGTAGAATGATCGAAGACGCGTGTACGGCAATGGACACGATATATTTTCAGATTTCGCGGCATAGAGATCCGCACGAGGGACTAAACGACCGCGGGGTGATGCGAATTTGCATACCGTTTGTTATTCAAATACCGCGATTCACTCTTCTGATTCTCAATGAGGGAAACGCACAAGTATCGCAACAGGGCGATGACGTATCCGTTTAATAAATGATTGTTCTTCATAGGAGGCGCTCGATTGCCTTTCTAAACACGAGCTTGATGTACGAGCCAGACGATCGACGCATGTAAATATTCGGGCGAGATGGTCCCGTCTGATTTGCTCTTCACGTTCTTAAATATTAATTTTCAGGCAAGTCAATAAAAAGCTAGAGAGACAAGAAGAAACAAACGGCGGACAAATTTGTCAAGGGCTTCCGTTGAATAAATCTTTGGCCCAAAAAGAAAAAGACAAGAAATTAATTTTCTTTAAAAATCATTTTAACTGCTTCTTATCTAAGAGGGAGAAAAAAAAAAAAGAAAAATAAAAAACAAGAGGAATCAAAGATTTAGCCAGAGGTAATTTCGACCAAGGTTACATTGTCCGGGACAGTTTGTACCAGGGATAAAGGGTTAGCAGTCAATGCGTCGATACAAGATCGTCTTAAGTGGATCTATAAATTTACCGGAGCCGAACATCGAGCCTATATTTACTCTATTATGCAGGGCTCGTTTTTATAAGCCGTTTACGTTTAACAGCAAATAATCGTTTAGATGCCGCGCCATGATATGGCTCATAAATCTTCTGGCAGCATGGCGTTCGCGGCTTGTGTTATGATGGTGCGGGGGACACGCGCAGGTCAGTACCGCCTTCATTTTGCGCGGGCTACTAAAGGTGGCAGCACGGAAACAGCTGGCGTCCTCCACCGTCCCGACCTCGAATCACACGACACGCCATCTCTCGAGCTTTTCCGGAACATCCGTTTCCTCGTGGTTCCTGCCGAATTCGATAGGTGGCTGGCCGCTGGGATCACGTGTGGCGGGAACTCCCGGGAAAATTTTAATAGATGTTTCGAGTCACGTGTTAAACAATTTTCCTCGGCTATCGTTCTCATCGATAAGTGGCGAGATAAAGGGAATAGCGCCGATTCAATTTGCATAATGGACGCGGCAGCGGCGAAATCACGATTACCAGAGAGAGAGAAAAAAAAAAAAAATGGTTAATGTAAAACGATCAATAAATCCGATAAACCGGTTTCTTTTCTTTCGGATCGCATCAACGATCGCAATATACATATTGCCTATCCTTTTCAAGCAATTATCTCGGTTAGTTGTCACTTATTCCGGTATCCGTGCCTCAATATTCATGTATGCAAATAACCGCTCGGAACTCGGTGGCTGCCGGCAGCGACGTTCGTTATTTACGTCGAATATCAGACAAATTGTGCATACGTTTAGTACGAAATGCTGATTAAGGTCATGCTCTGGTCTAGCGATCGACAAGGAGAACTCTGGAGAGTTGCGCGAATGTTTTCATTCGCCGATTTCGAAATTTCCTCGACGGAAACATTCTCCTGTACAAAATACATAATTTCGCATTGCGATTCTCCTCCGTTTTCTTGAAAACGGACACACTCGTCGGATTCCTTGCGGCGAGTGATAAATGGGATGATCGGTAAAGAGCGTTCTGACTCGTTTAGTAATTTGACAAAACGCAGCGTGCGAAAAGCACGATCGTTCTTGTTTGTCGTCGTACATTGTAACACGCTGGTGAGACACAGCGGGCGGTCTTATCGCCTTTTCCGATTCGGTATTTACTCGTGCAGAAGGTGCACGTCTTTCTCTCGCGATAACCACTCGCTCGTTTCCTCGATATTAACATCGCCGCTGCCACGTTTTTCTATAGTCTATAATTCTAGAGATGGTTTTACAACGGCTCGCCGGGGTTTCCTTGTTTGGGGCACACGTACGAATTATATAGACAGGCAAGTGAATGCAGTCCGCGGGCGGTCCCGTCGCCTTCACGACGATCGTATTTGTCCGTCGAATGGCGCGTGGCGCTGCTTATCAATCACCACTGCCCGCGCGTTTACGTTCGTCGTTCACCTGCAATACCAATCAGGGCCACCGTTCGACCAAGCTAAATCGTTCGACCGGCGTACATTTGGGTGGTCTACCGAGGCGAACCAGCGAGGTGTTAAAGTGTGTTATTAGAGACCGGCTGGGATAGAGTGCGCGTGACGGCACGCTGATTTCGCGTCTCAAGGAGCCTCTAACCTTTCCTTCCAGCGCTGCACGAAATGTCGGGCATTGATTGAATAACGATTAGACGATCGATCGCGCGTTGAATAACTTGTCCCGCGTCGAGACGGTGAATTAAATCACTGACCAATTTTCGATGGTATCTCGACGGGTTGGGAGGCGCTATCATTTTAATGCGATCTTCATTACATTATTGAACAGCGATGCGTTCTCTGTTCTCTTTTAGCCTTCGTTTCCCAGCAGAGAAACGAAGAAAGGAGAGAAAAGATTGCGATCCTTTCTTTATTTTTATTTTTCTCTTTTTCTTTTTTAAGATCAAATACGTCTGAAAAATGATTTCACTCTGAAATGCGGCTGAGAAGCATACTCTACAGTAAGTTTAATCCCGGAGTAAACGCTATAGGCGGTTCAGCGAACAGCACGATCAGTTGACTATAAAATGAGATAATAAATGATAGGCCACGGCAAGAGAGTACGAGTCAGGTTCGACAGGTAGTAATACTCCTCATGGATGCAGTAACTCATAAGCGTCCAAGGCGGGAAGAAATTGTGACGTGACGACGAAAAAGAAATTGCACGAATGCAGAAGCGAATGAAAGGAAGAGGGAAGAAAGAGAGAAAGAGAGAAAGAGGAGAGCCAGAGAGATCGCGAAGAGAGGCGCGCGCGAAAGTGGAGGGGGAGGAGGAGGAGAGTGAAGAAGAAGAAAGAAGATCGACGACGACCAATTAGCCCATATAACCGTTTTTACAAGCACAACGATGAACGTAACGTAGAGAAGCGGGAGAGATTTAATCGCGGCAGAAACCGGGATGCCGGTTCGTGTCCGTTTTCTCACGCATCACGAACTTCCACCAAAACTATACAATGAGAAGTCGACACACCGCTTACGGAAGAACGCGATAAACTCCCGGTGAATAATCTTAATTAGTGGTTGAAAACACGTTAGGCCATCCGTCGCGCCGATCCACGAGTGCCTGAATTAATTTACTTCTCATTTACGTCGTTCCTGTTTACGTCGTAGACCGCCATTATTAGTGCGCGGCGTTTACCGTATACGCTATCGTAAACGACGTGCAGAATCATTATTACAGAACAGGAAGAACAATCTACTACCTACCGCACGATCATTTGTACTTCGAGAGAAAAACAACCGGGGGATGTTTCTCGACACCTCCGTGATTAAAAAAGAAAAAAAAAGAAAAAAGAAGAGCTTCGCTACGAGTTGGCAAATCGCTCGTTATCTGTAATCTCGCGCGAAGAAACCATCGTTCTCCGACACACGGACGGCTCTCGGTTTTGCTCGCTGAGAAAGTGAATTTCGATCGAAACAGAAAATTTTTCGCGTCGATTTTTCCGCGAGCAAGATCGCGCAGGAAACCACGAGCGAGAAGTTCAACCGGTTTACCGGTTGCACACGAGGTTGGTACGCTTGTTGGCGAACGCTCGCTGGAGCGCCACGCAGCGGTTTCGCGCAATCGTGCGGTGCGCGCAACCGATCGCCGTGCAGATAAACGTGACACCGGTATATACCGCTTACGACGCGCCGTTCCTTTAGCCACGAAGCGCGGATTCTGTTGCTTGAACACTTTTCGCGCGTCGCTTCTAGATCCGCATCATCGCGCGTTCGCCAGTTTTATCGCGCGTTCGATATCGAAAAATCGCGATCCGACAACTGGCTTATCGAGCACCGCCTCGCGAACGATCTTCCGCCGTTGGTTATTGAAAAATGTACTCTCGATGTAATCGGAGGTACGAGTGAATCGTGTGCCTTACTTCCGTGTCTGCGGCCACTCGGGATGAAAAACGGTTCCAAGTCACATCTGTACGACGGAAGTTTCAGCTTCTCTCTGCCTCACTTTCACGAATATTTTCTGTAGAAAGGGAGAAATTTTGTACATCACTCTCACGCGGAATCATCCACGCAATATTCTACGTTTGACTAGCTTAACAAAACAGTAAATGTGTCACGTAGTCAAGAGGATATGGATCTTAGAGAGCAGCGTCCAAAATTCTCCCATAACTTGGAACGTACAACTAGCGCCGCCTGGTCTCACGACTTTGGGAGTCACCGTGGGTTGTAAGCGCTTACGCGTGTAAGATCAAGGTAATAACGATCGGGGGACGCGATAAGAGAGCAATGTGGCAAAGACGGGGCCCGGAGTACAGATAGAGAAATAGCGTCGCCGGGCGAATAAAGACTGGCGCGAAGTAGAAATAATTTTTAATGTTTCTACGAGCAGTGCCGAGATTTGCATCTCGACTGCGTGCCGGCGGGTTATCCGGCAGCCATCGCCGAGAATTCTCGCGGCTCTTCAACGGGAGAATTTCTCTAATTTCCAAGAGACCTTTAACTCCTGGGAACGTAGAAACGCGCGTGCGAAGACCACGTCGAAAAAAAAAAGAAAAAGAAAGAGGACGGGGGGGG